>NC_077230.1:385365168-385630168 GCF_027887165.1 Monodelphis domestica | reverse complement strand
CTCAGGCGAACTATTGTCAAGGGAACTCCCTTGTTGTTTTTCTAACTCTGAGCCTAAAAACACCCAATGACCCCACCTAGGGTCCTGAGATGACTATCTCCCTCTGATCGTCCTCTAGATGGTCAGAAAGATGCACCTTCAGACCACATCTCGATCCTATCGGACATCTGCTTGTTCCCTAAAACTAAGGAATCTTTATGTCCCCAGGCAGACCCCAGTATGATCACCCCACCTCATGCCTGAGTGACTAACTGTTGTGAAGAATGTATAAAATCCCCAGAACTGATGTCGTCTGGGGGACAGCCTCTCCATCCATGCTGTCCTCTTGGGGGAACAGCTTTTCCTTTCATGCTGTCCTCCCAGGGAACTGCTCCCCATCTTGCTGTTCTACCTTGCTATCCTCCTGGCCACCCTCAACATTACTTTCTAAATTAATAAATCTCTTTTTGTTTTTAAGCTAAGTTTTGGAGTCATTGCATGCTTGCAAAAGGCATCCTTCCCGAACCCCAAAGGGTACCCTTTCCACACCCATAACAATATGAGCTGTGGAAGGACAGGACTGAGGTGGATAGGGATGAAAGTTCTGGAAGATAAAGGACTGGAGACTGTGAAATACAGGAACAAGGGGAGAAGACAGTAGGAATTTGCCAGCTTAATGGTTCAAATGGGCTCTTCACCTCTAGGGTCCTGTGATAACCAAGCACCTTAACACCGGGGTGTTGGTGTCAGCTTCCATAGCTTGTCACATTAACCAGTCAGGAACTGGGATTTGTAAGCAGTGGAGATAGAAAACAAGACGTTATTTCTCAGCACTGGGGTCAAAAAATTTCTGACATTTGGATCCTGTAAGGCTGGACTGAACTCATAGTTGGTACCAGCCCTATAGCTTCATACCAAAATGGTGGGGGGTAAAATAATCCCCAAATGGGAAAAAACCCTTGGTTCCTTATCTCTGAATTCCCAGAAGGGAAGGCCCTATAGTTCCTTTGTTGTCCTAAATATAAGACTGTCTATGGGTTCTGAGACCCTAGCAGGGGTCTACTGGGTCCGCTTCCTTTCAGTACAGGCTGATTGTTTCAGTCTCAGAGTAAGAATCACAGGCAGGTAGGAGAGAGGGTTAGATAAAATGCTAGACTTGGAGTTAGGAGGATCTGAATTCAAATCCCATCTCAGACTATTGATGAATGAAAAATCACTTATCCATCTTATGCATCAGTTTCCTCTTTTGTACAATGGTGATGATAATAGCACCTTCATCACCAGATTCTTGTGAGGACCAAGTGGAATAATATGATCTGCAAACCTTGAATCTCTAAATAAATGCTAGTTAGCTAACATGGATCAGATGGGCAATTTGGGCATCACTCTAATGGAACAACTGGCTGAAGACATGAGAAAATGTGTCTCCTTTTCTTTACAGAGGGGGCATGGGCAACAACACACAGAGTGTCTGATTCATTCCAGTTATTTGGTAATTTCACTTATCTGCTTTCCCTCTCTCTGTCTCCTTTCTCCCTCCCTCTCTGTTTATCTATCATGATCAAGAAGCTCATTATCATGGAGATTGCTTCAACTTTGCTACCCATACTTCATCATAATCCTCAGTTGCTTCTTGCTTCTCTGACTATGGAGTGGAGCAATGCCCACCTGTAGCCATCCTTCCTAGAGGCTTCAGAATCCCAGCCAGCTCTTCATTTGCCATCAATTGTTCTGCTTGGTTTCAATTCATCCATCATTCTTTTCATGCCCCTGCCCAGATACCCTTTGGCACTCAGTCCTAATTTTCTCCTTCCTTTTGCAGTGTTGTTTCCCCCTTTTAGACTGTAAGCCTCTTGAGGGCAGACTCTTACTTTTTCTCATTTATATCACCAGCACTTAGCACAATGTCTGGCATACCGAAGCCACTGAATAAATGTTTATTATATCATCTATCTATCTATCTATCTATCTATCTATCTATCTATCTATCTATCTATCTATCCATCCATCCACTTATCCATCCATCCTTCCTTCCATCTATCTATCTATCTATCTATCTATCTATCTATCTATCTATCTATCTATCTATCTATCTATCTATCATACCCAGGTTGTACAGTGTTAGGGCGCTGGACCTAGGGTCAGGAAGACTTAAGTTATGATCTGACTTCAGAAATTTATTATCTGTATGACCCTGGGTAAGTCACTTAATCTCTGCTTGCTTCAGTTTCCTCAACTGTAAACAAGGGGTAACAATAGCACCTTCCTCCTAAGGTTGTTTTGAGGATCAAATGAGATAATATATTTATATTTTTTCTTTTATTTTTAAAATTACATGTAGAAACAATTTTTGACAATTGTTCTCTGACATTTTACAATTCAAATTCTTTTCCTCTCTTCTCTCTCCACTTCCCCAGGCAATAAATGGTCTGTTATAGGTTATATTAGTGCTTTCATGCAATACTTCCACATTCCTGACAGAAGACACATATCATATATAAAATAAAAACCTCATGAAGGAAATGAAGTGAAAGATGGCATGCTTTGGTTTGCAGTAGGATCCCAAAAGTTCTTTCTTTGGCTATGGAGAGCATTTTTGTCATGAGTCCCTTGAGGCTCTCTTGGGATCTTGTTTTGCTGATAATTGTTTAGTCCTTCACAGTGGATCATCATACACTATTTCTGTTTCTGTATACATTGTTCTCCTGGTTCTGCTCACTGTACTTCACATCAGTTCATATGTCTTTCCAGGTTTTTCTGAACTCATTCTGCTTGTCATTTCTAATTCTGTAATAGTTTTCCATTACAATCATATACCACAACTTGTTCAGTCATTCTACAATTGATGGACACCTCCTCAGATTCCAATTCTTTGTCACTACCTAAAGAGCAAAAAAAAATTTTTTTTGTACAAGTTGGTCCTTTCCCTCTAGCTCTGGTTTCTCTGGGATACAGACCCAGTAGTGGTATTGTTAGGTCAAAAGGTATATATACCTTTATGGCCCTTTGGGAGTCTGTGTTCCAAGGTGCTCCCTGGCTCTGATATTTTATGTCCTAAGGCTCCTCTCAGCTCTGGCATTCTGTGTTCTAAGGGCCTTCCCAGTCCTGACACTCTATTCTAAGGTCTCTCCCAGATCTGACATTCTCTGTTCTAAGGTTTCTCCCAGTCTTGACATTCTGTGTTCTAAGGTCCCTCCCAGTTCTGACATTCTCTGTTCTAAGGTCCCTCCCAGCTCTGATATTCTCTGTTCTAAGCTCTCTCCCAGCTCTGACATTCTCTGTTCTAAGGTTCCTCCCAGCTCTGACATTCCCTGTTCTAAGGTCTCTCCCAGCTCTGACATTCTCTGTTCTAAGGTCTCTCCCAGCTCTGACATTCTCTGTTCTAAGGTCTCTCCCAGCTCTGACATTCCCTGTTCTAAGGTCTCTCCCAGCTCTGACATTCCCTGTTCTAAGGTCTCTCCCAGCTCTGACATTCTGTGTTCTAAGGTCTCTTCCAGCTCTGACATTCTCTGTTCTAAGGTCTCTCCCAGCTCTGACATTCTCTGTTCTAAGGTCCCTCCCAGCTCTGACATTCTCTGTTCTAAGGTCTCTCCCAACTCTGACATTGTCTGTTCTAAGGTCTCTCCCAGCTCTGACATGCTCTGTTCTAAGGTCTCTCCCAGCTCTGACACTCTCTGTTCTAAGGTCTCTCCCAGCTCTGACATTCTGTGTTCTAAGGTCTCTCCAGCTCTGACATTCTCTGTTCTAAGGTCTCTCCCAGCTCTGAAAGTCTCTGTTCTAAGGTCTCTCCCAGGTCTGACATTCTCTGTTCTAAGGTCCCTCCCAGCTCTGACATTGTCTGTTCTAAGGTCTCTCCCAGCTCTGACATGCTCTGTTCTAAGGTCTCTCCCAGCTCTGACATTCTCTGTTCTAAGGTCTCTCCCAGCTCTGACATTCTGTGTTCTAAGGTCTCTCCAGCTCTGACATTCTCTGTTCTAAGGTCTCTCCCAGCTCTGAAAGTCTCTGTTCTAAGGTCTCTCCCAGCTCTGACATTCTCTGTTCTAAGGTCTCTCCCAGCTCTGACATTCTGTGTTCTAAGGTCCCTCCCAGCTCTGACATTCTGTGTTCTAAGTTCTCTCCCAGGTCTGACATTTTTTTGTTCCAAGGGCCTTCTCTCTGACATTCTGGGTTTTAAGGTCCACCCCCACCCCAGCTCTGACATTTCATGTTCTAATCAGTTCTGAGCTTCTCTGTTCCAAGGGCCCTCACAGTTCTGACCCTCTGTTCTAAAGGTCCTCCCACCTGTCACTCTTTGATTCTAGAGTTTCTGCCCAATAGCCATTGCTTTCACGACTTCTCCTTGCATCCCTGCCTCTGCCTCAGTCAGGCCAGCTGGAGCCCAGGAGAGATGGATCAAATCCTTTATTTTCCAAGAATGTGGCATAGACAGAAGCCTGCTGGGAACAAGTTGGATTTTCTTTTTTGGAATTGTTTAGAAGTCATATCGGTGACTGGAAAATGGCCCTGGGAAGAGGGAGGAAACGTGAGGTCTAGGAGTCCATGTGTCACAGAGTGAACCAAGCCAGGCTCTTGAGAGGGGGTGGAGGGTGTCATTGGACGTTCTTTCTGTCGGCGGTTTTCATAATCGTTCTAATTACCAGGCACAAAAACCCAGGCCCATGAAGTTTTATAGAGATCTTTATAGAAGACAATTCAAGTGGTTTTTATTCCCCCTTCCATTGTATCCCTTTAATAAAAGAGAGGGACAAACAGCAAATTAAAGCTGATTCTGAAGAAATGTGGCCCAGCTGGGCTGTCCTGGGGAAGGTCAGACCAAGGTTGTTCAACTATGTGGCATGGACATTGATGACCAAGTTCTCTCCCATTTGGCGTGGAGGAAGGAGCTCTGGGTTTGAGCCCTGACTTGACCATTTCCTACTCTGTGATTCTGGCCAGTTTTCTCAGGACCCTTCCAGCTCTGATAGTCTCTGTTCTAAGATCTCTCCCAGCTCTGACATTCTCTGTTCTAAGGTCTCTCCCAGCTCTGACATTCTCTGTTCTAAGGTCTCTCCCAGCTCTGACAGTCTCTGTTCTAAGGTCTCTCCCAGCTCCGACATTCTGTGTTCTAAGGTCTCTCCCAGCTCTGACATTCCCCATTCTAAGGTCCCTCCTAGCTCTGACATTCCCTGTTCTAAGGTCTCTCCAGCTCTGACATTCTGTGTTCTAAGCTCCTTCCCAGCTCTGACATTCTCTGTTCTAAGATCTCCCCCAGTTCTGACACTCCCTGTTCTAAGGTCTCTCCCATCTCTGACATTCCCCATTCTAAGGTCCCTCCTAGCTCTGACATTCCCTGTTCTAAGGTCTCTCCAGCTCTGACATTCCCTGTTCTAAGGTCCCTCCTAGCTCTGACATTCTTTGTTCTAAGGTCTCTTCCAGCTCTGACATTCTCTGTTCTAAGGTCCCTCCCAGCTCTGACATTCCCTGTTCTAAGGTCTCTTCCAGCTCTGACATTCTCTGTTCTAAGGTCCCTCCCAGCTCTGACATTCTCTGTTCTAAGGTCCCTCCCAGCTCTGACATTCCCTGTTCTAAGGTCTCTTCCAGCTCTGACATTCTCTGTTCTAAGGTCCCTCCCAGCTCTGACATTCCCTGTTCTAAGGTCTCTCCCAGCTCTGATAACCTGTGTGCTAAGGCTCCTTCTGTTCTAAGATCCCTCCCACCTATGACATTCCATGTTCTAAGGGTTCTTCCATCTCTGGTTTTCTATATCCTGAGGGTCCTTGAAGCATTCTTGAATTTCTATGACTTCAGTGTCCTTCCATCTATAGCATAGGGCTGCCCCAGCAAAACCATCTGTCTTCATTTGCAGGTCATCTTGGGTCCCCCACAAAGCCCTATAAACCTTTTTTTTAAACTTCTGAAGTTTCTCTTAGTCTTTTGCCCTGATCCCCTGAGGTCAATAGATTTACCCAGATTTCCAGAAAGGAATTCTAAGGCTTCAGAGCTCCCTGTAACATTCCCATCATGGCAACGGAGAAGAATTTCCACTCTGACATTGCAAAATTTCCTACAGGAAGTCTCTGTGTGTGTGTCTTCTCCCTTCCCCCACCTTCTCCTCCTTCCCTTCTTCTTCTCCCCCCTCCATCTCTTTTCTTTCTTGTTCTCTCTCTCTCTTTGCATCTCTCTCTTTTTCTTTCTGTCACTGATCATCTATCTGTCTCTCTGGCTCTATGTATTTCTTTGTGACTTTCTTAATTTCTCTCTCTCTCTTCCCCCCTCTCTCTCCCTCCTTCTTCACTCCCTCCCTCCCCCCCTCTCTATTTCTGTCTCTTTGTCTGTTTCTCTCCCTCTCTCTCTCCCTCTCTCCCTCCCTTTCTCCTCTCTATTTCTCTTTCTCTCTCTATCTCCCTTTCTCTTATTCTCTCTCTTTCCCCTCTCTTTTTCTCTCTGACCCTGCTTTCCTCTGCCTGTCTGTATTTCTCTCTTGTTCTATATCTCTTTCTTTGTCTCTTCCCTTTTCCCCCTCTTTCTGTCCCTCCTCAAAATATCTCATATTTAGTGATCTGTATACACATTGTTTCCTTACATCTTACAATGTAAGATCGTTAAGATCTCTAGGGCCTAGCTCAGTGCCTGGCACATAGTAGATACCTAATAAATGTCTGCTAAATTGCATTGTAGTTATGGGGCAGGTGTGGCCTTGAAGAGGATAGTGTGGGTCAGTGAAGACCTGCCTTCAAGTTCTGGCTTTATCATTACCTGCTGAGTCTTGGTTTTGCCCAAAATTCATTGTTTTGTAAAACGGGGATGGCAATGATACCATAGCCACCCCCTAGGGTCATTTTGAGGAAAGTATTCTAGGCTGAATTCAGGTGCCATAGAAATAGACGCTCTCATGATTGTAGCTTCCATCCAAAGCATTTGATTCCTAGAACCCTTAAATGGGGTATCTTTTTTGATCCTGACAACAACACTGTTGAAATATGTATTGCTAAAATTATGAATGAATCCATTAATTAAGCTCTTACTATGTGCCAGGAACTGGGGAAACAACTAGAAAAGAAAGAGAGTCCCTGGCCTCAAAACGCTTATAATTCAATGGCCATAATGATTATACCCATTTTACAAATGAAGAAATGAGCCTAGAGAGTTAAAGTGATTTCCCCAAGATCATACAGTCAAAAAAGTGGATGAGCCAGGAACAGAGCCCAGGTATCTTGTATAGTCAACTCTAGGGATCTTCCCACTATTCCACTATGCCTCTAAGGCAGCCCCATCCAGCCACTCTCAGAACACTATGACTCAGGTCAGAGATGCTGGAGTCTTGACCATCCTTCAAGGCTTAGCTCAAATGCCCCACATGATCCCCTGAGCCAAAATCACTGTCTTCCTCCTGTGAACTCCCACAGCACAAAAGGAGATAAGGTAGTCCAGTGGAATTGAAATTTAAAAAATGTTAAAATAAAGCATGGGATGAGTTTGAGGTAAATCGTGCTATAAGGAAAATTAAAAAACCCTACAGTTTCAAAAATAAGCAGCAATAGAAGAAAATGTTTTCTATTATAGGTAGGACCATCACCATAAGAGAATAACACAAGAGTAACTGGAGAATGCCTCCACTGAACAGTTGGGCAGCTTAAAGGAAATACTGTTAAATGTGGTCTCATACACTTCTTAGCTGTTACTAATACATAAAGTAAGGGTTTAAAAAGAATATTGTTGACCCTCTATTGTCCATCCACGGTTTTAGCTTCAACAATAACACTTCCTAGAGAAAATGACTTCTTTAAGGAAAAAAAAAAGCATAACTCAGATATTCCCTCATTTGTCCATTTCCACATAGGGTTAGACACGCAAAAAGACTAAGCTATAGATAGATAGATAGATAGATAGATAGATAGATAGATAGATAGATAGATAGATAGATAGATAGATAGATAGATAGATAGATATAGATATAGATATAGATATAGATATAGATATAGATATAGATATAGATATAGATATAGATATCCAGTTCAACGGGATCTGAAGTCAGAGGACTAAAGTTCAAATTTCCTTCTGTCTTCTCTTATTTGTGACCTCGAATAAGGTCAATGAATCTTCCTGGACCTCAGTTTCCTCATCTGTAAAGTGGACTAAATGGTCTTCCAAGTGTATATATAGGATGTTATTTTGTACTCTATTAGCAGAATGATAGTGTTCCTTGGCCATATGCTTTGCTTCCCTTATTTGGATATGTTATGAAGCCAGAGATTCCAGGATATCATAGAGAAGACTTTCACTGAAGGATATTTTATTTTTTTTTAATTACATGTAAACAATTTTTGACAACTATTTTCTGACATTTTCCAATTCAGATTCTCTTCCTTCTTCCCTCCCTCCCACCTTCCCCTTCCCAGGACCACAAATGGACTATTATATATTATACAAGTATGTATTTCCATGCTTCCCATGCCATGACAGAAGATACATATCACACATGCAATAAAAAACTCATGAATGAAGTAAAGTAAAAGATGATTTGTAATCAGATGCCAACAGTTCCTTCTTTGCATTTTTTTATGACAAGTCCCTTGGGATTATCTTGGGACCTTGTCTTGCTAATACAGTTGATCACTCTGTAATATTTCTATTACTCTATACACTGTTCTCCTGGTTCTACTCACTTCACTTTGCATCAGTTCATATGAGTCTTTTCAGGTTTTTCTGAATTCATCCTGTTCATCATTTCTTATGGCAAAGTAGTATTCTATTACAACCATGTACCACAACTTGTTCAGCCATTCCCCATTTGATAGATACCTCCTCAGTTTCCAATTATTTGCTACTGTAAAAAAAAAAAGCTTCTAAAATTATTTTTCTACAGGTAGATCCTTTCCTTCTATCTCTGATCTCTTTAGGATATACACCCAGTAGTGGTATTGTTGGATCCATATTGCTCTCCAGAATGGTTTTATCAGTTCACAATTCTACCAGCATTGCATGAATGTCTCAGTTTTCCTACCATTTTTCATTTTCCTTTTTAGTCATATTAGCCAGTCTGATAGGTATCACAGAATTGGTTTAATTTGCATTTCTCTGATCTATAGTGATTTGGGACATTGTTTCATATGACTGTAGATAGTTTTAATTTCTTCCTTTGAGAACTGCCCCATTCATACTTTTTTGACTATTTATCAGTTGGGGCATGCTATTTATTCTTACAAATTTAACTTAGTTCTCCATATTCAGCTCTTCTATTAATAGGTTGTGTGATGTTAAACCCAGTGGAATTGTGCATCAGATACGGAAGGGGGTGTGGGGAGGGGAGGAAAAGAACATGAGTCTTATAGCCATGGAAAAATATTTTAAATCATTTAATTAAATAAAATTTAAGAAAAGATAAATTACAAAATGTAAAATAAATAATTTTGATTTAAAAAAAATAGGTTGTGTGACTTGTAATAGTTCCTTTAAACTCTCTGATCCCCTTTTCTGCATTTGTGAGTTTTTGTCTACATGTATGATTTCATGTGAAATTCCTGAAGTGGAAGCTGCTCTAACAGGTGCACATTGGCAGAGCCTCTGGAGAGCTAGGAGATTAATGACTTGTCCAGGATCACACAAGCAGTATATATTAGAAGCAGAACATGAGCTCAGTTATCCTAGAGACCCTTGGTAGCTCAGTGGATAGGATGCTGGGCCTAGAGTGGCATTGTAATACAGTGGACTTTCATTTTCTTTAAAATTGTTAAACAAATATACAGCCTAGAGTGAATTTGAGTTAAGTAATACTATAAAGAGATTTTTTAAAAATAGGCAATGGGGGTGAAATGATTTTCCCAGGGTCACACAACTGGGAAGTGTCTAAGGAAAGATTTGAACCCAGGACCTCCCATCTCTAGGCCTGGCTCTCAATCCACTGAGCTACCCAACTGCCCCCAACTTCCTAGCTGGGTGACCCTGGGCAAGTCATTTCTCCCCCATTGCCTAGCCCTTACCACTTTTCTGCCTTGGAAACAATACACAGTATTGATTCCAAGATGGAAGGTGTTTTTTTTTTCTTTTTTAAAGTATAGATTCAATAGATGACATTGGCATCTTCACTCTCTGATCAAGCTCTAAGCACTCCACAGATCCTGCTTTAGCTGCCTTTATAGATGATGGAACAAACTGTTCTCATCCACCCATTCTTCCTGGGAAAGCCTTCTGCTTGGAGTAGACAGTCCCCTAACTGGATGGATCTGAGATCTGCAGGTTCCTCTCGCTATGGTTTAACTCATCTGCCTAGATTGTTACTGGGGGGGATGTCTGCTGTGCATTCTCTAGCTACTTGGAGCCCCAGATGAGAGCTGGGTGACAGCTGAATACTAAAGGTGGGTGAGCAGCCCTGAAAAGGGCTCAGCAGGTCTTCACATCAGAGATTCTAGTCCTCCCTGAACACTCCATGCACTCCCCTTTAAAATGAGGATAATAACAGCGCCTACCTCCCAAGGGTTTTGTGAAGAAATGAAATATTTATAAAGCACTTAGCACAGTACTTGGTTCAAAGTAGGAGCTCAATAAATGCTTGTTTCCTTCTTTATTTCTTCCCTGCAAGCCAGCCCACAAAGTACTGTATTCCAGTGAAGAGAGCAACTGTGTCTGGAGTCAGAAGACCTGGGTTCCAATCCCATTTCTGATTTTGGGCAAGTAATTTCACCTGTCTCTGGTCCTCTCAGTTCTCTCTTGTGTGCCAGACATTGTGCTAAGTTCTAAGCATACAAAGAAAGGCAAAAAATATTTCTTCCTCTGGAGGATGCAAAAAACTCTTTCTAAGCAATACATATTATAGGATATAGTAGAAATAAACAGAGGGTAGGCACTAGAAAGAAGAAGGGTCAAGGGAAGGTTTCCTGTTCAACTTGGGACTTAATTTTTTAATTTTTTCTTTATTTTATTCCAGTGATAAATTTACACATAAGTTTTCCAAAGTTGTATAATTCTTGTCTCCTTCCCCTCTTCCCTTTCCCCTCTCTGAGTTGACAAGTAATTCTACAGGGTTATACAGGTATTATCACTCAAAACCTATTTCCATATTATTCATCTTTGTAAGAGAGTCATCTTTTCAAACCAAAACTGCAAAATATAAACTCAAAGAAACAATTGAAAACTCATATACTTTAATCTGCAGCCTGACTCCAACAGTTCTTTCTCTGGAAGTGGATAGCATTCTTTTTCATAGGTCCCTCAGAATTGTCCTGGATCGTTGCATTGCTGCTAGTAGAGAAGTCTATCACATTTGATTGTTCCACAATGTTTCAGTTACTGTGTACATTGTTCTCTTGGTTCTGCTTATTTCACTCTGAATCAGTTCATGAAGGTCTTTCCAGCTCTTTCTGAAATCATCCTGTTCATCATTCCTTACAGCACAATAGTGTTCCATCACCATCTTCAACCACAATTTGTTCAGTCATTCCCCAATGGAGGGACATCACCTCAGTTTCCAATTTTTTGCCACCACAAAAAGTGCAGCTATAAATATTTTTGTACAAATAAGTCCATTCCCATTTTTAAAAATCTCTTTGGGATACAGATCTAGTAGTGGTATTGCTGGATCAACAAAGTGGAATTTTAATTGGGATTTAGAAGATACCAGGGAAGCCTGGAGAAGAGGAAAGACAGAATTGTAGATATGGGAGATAGCCAGAGAAAATGCCCTGAGTCAGAAGGATCATTCATGGAATAGCAATGTTACTGGATTAAAGAGTGTGTATTGGGGATATAAGGTATAAGAAGGCTACAAAAGTGAGGATGGAGAGGTCTAGGTTATGAAGGGCTTTGAACACAACCTATAGGATTTTTATTTGATTCTGGAGATGATTGGACTTTATTGAGAAGGAGAGAGAAATCATATGAACAGATCTCTGCTTAAGAAATATCATTTCGTCAGCTGAGTAGAGAATGGAGTGGAGAAAAGTTGTGGCAGGGAGACACACCAGAAGGGCACTGCTATAGACAGGTACAAGGTGATAATGGGCAGCTAGGTGGCACTGCAGTTAAAGTACCAAGACTGGAGTCAGGAAGACTCATATTTCTGAGTTCAAATCTGGCCTCAGACATTTTCTAGCTGTGTGACCCTGGGCAAGTAACTTTACCCCATTTGCCTTAGTTCATCCTCTGTAAAATGAGCTGGAGAAGGAAATGGCAAACCACTCCAGTATCTTTGCCAGGAATTTCTAAATTGGGACATGAAGAATCAGACATGACCGAACAACAGAGGTGGTGAGTCTATGCAAAGATGGTGGCAGTATTGGAAGAGAGAAGAGGAATATTATGAAGGTAAAGTTGACAGGACTTGGTAACAAATGAGATCTGAGAGCAGTGGAAAGAGATAGTGAGGAACTGAGGTTGGCATCTAGGTTGAGAGCTTGAGTGGCTAAGAGTTGGTGGTACCTCTTTAACAATAATAGAGAAGTTAGGAAGAGGAAAAGGTTGGGAAATAAGTCTTTGGAATGTCTATGAGGCAACCAATAGGCAGTTGGAGATGCAAGACTAGAACTTAGCAGAGAGGTTAGGACTAGATCAGAAACTTGAGAATCATCAACATAGTGATGATAATTGAACCTATGGCAGTTGATTGAGATCACTACTAAAACAGTGGAGCTATAGAAGAAAATAGAGTCTTAGGGGTACCAGGGATGCCTGGATGAAGATTCAGTAAAGGAGCCTGAGAAGAAGCAGTCTGAAGAAGAGAATATCAAGGAGGAGAGAGTGATCAACTGTGTCAAAGGCTGCAGAGAGGTCCAGGAGAATGAGGATTGAGAAAATTCCATTGGATTTGACAACTAAGAGATTGTTAATAATTTTGTAGCTAGTAGTTTTAGATGAATGGTGAGATTGGGAACCAGACTACAGAGATTTGAGGGATAAAAAAGGAAAGACAACAATTGTAGATGGCCTTCTCCTTAAGTTTGACTACAAAAAGGAAGAGAGACATGTGATAATCCCTAGTGGAGATGGAAATACCAAGGGAAGGTTTTTTGAAATTGGGGGAGACATAGGTATGTTTCAAGATAGTAGGGAGACAACTAGTAGATGGGAAGAGATTCAGATTAAGTGAGAGAGTGTGGATGATAGAATGGGGTGAACTGCTAAATTACTGGAGAGGTTGGTCTTGGTAAGGAGAAGGGCAACCTCCATGAGATAGGTGTGAAGGAGGAGATAGTGGCAGAAAGCACTGGTTGATTTGAAATTAAGAAGATGGGAGAAGAGGGAGCTCTCAGCAAATGGCTCCCAATTTTTTTAGTGAAATATGAGACAAGATTCTCAGCTAAGAGGAGGGAAGAAGGTGCTGCAGGAGGTTTGAGGCGGCATGAAAAGGCTTAGAAAATGAGGGAGTTGGGTTCTAGAAGTATAGTCTGATGATCATTTCTCCATTATACCACTCTGCCTCTTTTCCTCATCTGTGGAATGGCTGTACTTGTGTTCCTACTTCTAGGATGATTGTGTTTTGTGAATCATATAGAATTATAAAAAAGGGAACTGTAATTTCTTTTATTTGTATCTCCTTCCCAATACACCAACAGCCCTTGTTATGAACCCAGCAAGTAGTAAGTTCTCAAGAATGAGAGTGTAAGCCTCATGGGATCATTGGTTCCAGTGACTTGTCTAAGGTCACAAAGCTAGTTGAATTCAGGTCTTCCTGACTCCAACATTCTATCTATTGTGCCATTCCGCTTCAAAATGGTCTTGGGACAGGGTGCTGAATTTAGAATATAGAAATGGGATAAAAGGGATCATTTTACAGAGGAGGAAACTGAGGGGCCTCTCCTGAAATGAAGAGAAACAACCTGTCAAAGGTCCTGCAGCTAGCAAATAAACCTAGATTTTTGTTCTTTGAAGCCAGAGCCCCTAGCCATTGCTTCCATGGTGAGGAGCAGGCAATCCCTTTGGCAGCTGGGAGCTGCCTTCTTAGGGGGCTAGAGGGGAAGAGAAGCCATTGGGGAGGGGGTCTCTGGCTCTGGGATTCCTTTCCCCTGGTGCCCCTGGGCTGTCCCATCAATCCTCCCCTTTCCCCATGCCACCTGTAACTCAGAGCAGAGGGAGCCTGCCTCCCCCCTTCCCCAACTTCTCTCACCCTCTCAAAGAGAACCGTCTGCCGACCACGCTGGGCTCTGCACCAGCCCCATAAATCGTCTGCTTGGCGGCAGGGGCATATAACTCTCTGATTTATTCCCCCGCCGGCCCCCTGGCCCGGGCCCCCTTCTCCTCCCCATGGCTTTGTGCTGGGGAGGCCTCCGCTGGGCCTAGCCTGTGTCTCTAGACAGCCTCTGCCGTTGCCGGGGTGATGAGGCCGGTGGGAGGCAGTTATCTGCCATGGCCAAATTGTCTGAAAAGCAGGCAGGAAGCATTCTCTTTCTTTCCTTCATTCTTCCATCATTTAGAACCAGCTTTGCCCAGAGGCCCTGAGCTTCTCCAAGACACTAAAACAGGCCACTCTGGCAAAAGCAGGGATGCCTTCCACTGGAGGACCATCACTGGCCGAGAGGCAGGAGTCAGATTGGGTCCTGACCATCCAAGGACTCAGGGATGGACTGATGCAGCCAGGACCAAGCTTCAGAGTAATTAAGATCCCTAAATAAGCACAGCCCCAGAAGAACGTGTATAGTATTGGAGAGAGAGTGGGCCGCAGAATCAGTAAGATCTGGGTGAGAAACCCAGTCTGTGTCACTTAATGCCATTGGGACCTTGGGCAAGTTGCCAGATCCCTCATAGCTTCAGCTTCCTCATTTGCAAAAAGACAGTATGGAATAGTGGTTAGAGGACAGGCCTCAGCCAGGAAATCCTGAGTTCAAGTCCAGCCTCTGACCCATGCCCCAGGCAATTCTTTATGACTAATTTACAGAGTGGATGCCAATCAATATTATGGGAGACACTACTCTTATTAGTGGAATCATGTGGATTCATGTGGAATCATGGATTCACAACCCATTTACCAAGGATAGATGAGGCTATATGCCAAAGACCTTTTTAAAGAGAAATGATGGATTCAAAATGCTGAACAAGATATCTTTTTTGGACATACCAAAATGAAAATTTTGCTTGATCCTGAATATTTGTTACAAGGATTTTCCTTCCTTCCTACCTACCTCCTTCCCTTACTTTTTTCCTTCCTTCCTTTACTCCCTTCCTCCATCTCTTGCTCACTCCCTCCCTCTCTTTCTTCCTTTCCTTCCTTCCTTCCTTCCTTCCTTCCTTCCTTCCTTCCTTCCTTCCTTCCTTCCTTCCTTCCTTCCTTCCTTCCTTCCTTCCTTCCTTCCTTCCTTCCTTCTTTCTTTCTTTCTTTCTTTCTTTCTTTCTTTCTTTCTTTCTTTCTTTCTTAGTATCAACATCACCTAATCACCTAGGAGTCACAGGTTCAAGAGGCAGATAAGTGGCAGGTCTAGCAATCCACACCATACTATCTAGAGGAGCTCCAGTTCCAAATCAAAGGATTGGGGTGAAAATGGGGCAAGGAATTTTAATGACCATCTGGTCCAAATGAGATTTTTAAGAGCTCCATCCTCTTCTCTTTTATTGTTGCATTGCCATCTTGGGAGACCTCCACATTCCCTATTTATGTTTTCCTTCATTAGAATGGAAACACCTTGAGGACACTTGCCCTTGAGAGCTTGTATTTGTATCCCCAGGACTTAGCATAGTGCCTGGGCACAGAATACATACTTAATGCTCCATCACAGTGATGATGAATTTATGTGCCAAAGATGGCACACAGTGTGCTCTTTGTGGGCACTTGGCCACCCCAACCCCTTGCCAGAGTTTGTTACTAGAAAGGCAAAGGGACTCCAGTGGAACTGCTTCCTTCCTCTCTACCAAAAGGACATTTTTTCACATCACCTGCCCCTCTGCCCACCAGCCCAATGGGAGAGCATGGGTTGCAGGGGGTTAGGTGAGTGGCTCACAGGTGGCAGAACTGGAGGGAACCTTAGTGCTGAGACCACTCCCCACCCCCTCTCTACACTTGCTAAGGACATTCCTCACTTCACCCACCTCTCTGCCCAGTACCCCAGTGGGAATGCTTTCTCCCTCTCCTATGTGGGGTAAGGGAGTGGGGTGAACATAGCACTTGGTCTGGGGATTGGGGTGGGGGTGTAACTGGGCATTCTGTCTCTAAGAGGTTCACCATCACTGATCTATCATCAATTCATCTATCTCTCTCTCTATCTGTCTGTCTATCTATCTATCTTGTCATCTATCAGCCCATCTATGTCTATTTGTCTATCTCTCTGTCTGTCTGTCTCATTTCTTCATAGACTCAGAAGCTAAAGCCCTGAGAACATATATGACTTGACCCAGGGTAATGGTGAGTTGCTCCAAAGGTTGGTCTTATGACTCCCAGTTCCAGGTTTTCCCTATTTGCCAAAGCATTTGCACATCTTGATTGAACCTCACAGGGAGACTTGTGTGGGAGTCAGGGCAGGTCTCATCCTCATCTTACAGATAAGGCAACTGACTCTCAGAGAGGGAAAGTGACTTTAGGTCAAAAGGATGGGGAGGCAGTCTGTTGTCACGGAAAGAATGCAGGCCTGGGAGTCAGGAGACCTGGCTGCCAGCCCTGGCTCTGCCTGGAACTAGCTGTGTGACCTTAGGTAGGTTACCTCACCTCTCTGTGCATGTCAGCTAAAGCTAATAAAACTGGAACTTGTGGCTTTTCAACTTGCAATCACAAGCTGTGCCTGCGACTTGGCTTAATTAAGATAAGACCTCGGTAAAATTCTTGTACTCGCTGTTCACGCTTTGATGTCCTGACACTTGCATTCAGTTCAGACTTCGGCTGGTTTTGATGTCCATGAAGCTTTTAGAACTTGACACGGGCTCTTGGCTTTTACTACTCTGCATCTCAAATTCTGCTGGTTTGCTTGTTAAAATATGCTGATGGATTGAATAAAGAAGGATGCATTTGGCTACCCTGTAACAGACCCCCTTCTGTTTCCCGAGAGTTCTTGATTCCATTCAGGAGCTGACACACCCAATGGCCCTTGTGTCAGTAGCTAAATATATAGAGAACCCAATCCTGATGGGGGGGGGGTAATTGGGGGTCATGGACCCCAAATTCTGGCTATTTCCATTCAGTTCTCCCCTTCAAGCCCCAACAGAAACTTCTAATAATGCTGATAATGGCAAAAAGATGGTGATGGTGAGGTTGGAGATGGAAATGGTTGTAGGGAGGAATTAGTATAGAAAATATAATATAAATATATAGATAAAATATATAGAAAATATAAGGGCAGTAAAGATGGAGGCAGTGATTCTAATGGTGATTGGTGATGGTGATGTTGATGATGTGGTGATAATGGCAGTGGTAATAATAAATGACATTTATCAAACACTTTATAAACAACTCACCAGTCCTACAACAACCACTGAGAGTAGGAGCTAAGGTTGAGACATCAGTCAACAGTCAAAAATCAATGAACAGTTAATTATTCAGTGTTAACAGTTTCCAGGCACTGTGCTAAGTTCTGGGGCTACAAAGAAGAACAAGAAAAGATAGTCTTTGCCCTCAAGGGGCTTACAATCTAATGGGGGGAGGTAATACATTAAAAGAGGCTGAAAAAGGGGAGGTCACCAGAGGGCATCCTGCTCAGGATCATCAAAACCAAGAATAGCTAATGGAAAATGAAGAGTTAGCTGGAAAAGTCTGATTGATCCCTTTAGGTTCAGAAAACTTTGGGAGAAGTTTATTGCTCTACCATCCAGCCCTCTAATTAGGACATTAAGTGACTTACTTATGGTCATAGAAATAATGAGTGCGTGAGTCAGGATTTGAATCCAAGAGTTCTTGACTCTAATCTACTACATGATGCCACCTCTAATTAGGTGATGATGGTGGTAATAATGATGGTGATGATTGTTGTGATGACAATGGTGGTGGTGGTGATGAAGGTGTTTCTATTGATAATGGTGGTGATATCAATGATTATGGTGATAATTATGCCTGTAAAATGATGGTGATAGTGATGATTTTATAGTGATGATTATAATGATGAGGTTTAGTGCAGATGAAGATGGTGTAGTGTTCATAATGATTGCCCCAACAGTATGGTACTCAGTGAGGATGGCATGTGGCATGTGGGAAAGGCGGGATGGTAGAGGACTAATTTCCAAGATCTATAAGGAACTGATACAAATTCATAATATATAGTCAAAAGATATGAACCCCAAATTTAGAGTCAGAAGATTTAGTTGCAAATCTAAGCTATTTTCTTTTCTACCAACATAACCCTGGGGAGTCTTCCTGAACTTCCTGGGTCTCAAGAGTCTCTTTGCATTGATACAAGGAGATTGGAGTAGTTAATCTTCAAATGCCTTACCAGTTCTCAGTCCTATGTGCTCATGAAGGCAATGGCAGTGATGGTATGAGAATACAACCTCAGAGAAGAGTGCCACA
Organism: Monodelphis domestica; assembly: GCF_027887165.1. Taxonomy (NCBI): domain Eukaryota; kingdom Metazoa; phylum Chordata; class Mammalia; order Didelphimorphia; family Didelphidae; genus Monodelphis; species Monodelphis domestica. The sequence continues at coordinate 385,611,798 of NC_077230.1, read as the reverse complement.
ATCCCAGCTTCCCATAGGATCATAGACTCTTGGAGTTGGAAGGGATCTCAGTAGCCATCTAGTTCAGACTCCACCACCAAATCAACCCCTACTGCAACGTCCTTGACAAGTGGTCATTCACCTGTTTGTAGACCTCCATTGAGAAGGAATCCATGGCCTCCCATTTCACTTTTGGACAGCATTAGCCATTAGAAAGATTTTTCCTGACTTGAAATCTAAATGTGCTCTTTTTTTTTTTTTTGCAATTTCTATTTATTCTAAGTACGAGGTTAATCTTTCTTCTTCCACATAGAAGCTATCATCATCCACTCAAAATCTTCTCTTTTCCAACCTAAACATCCCCAATTCCTTCAACTTATAAGATTCAAGACTTTCCCATTTTGTTTGCCTTCCAGCTTATAGAACTTCAGATATGGTTTGACCAGGGGAGAAGATAGTGAAACAATCACTTCTTTATTCCTGGGAGCAACACCTTTTTAGATACAACCCAAGATTGTTCACAATCTTTGCAGGACAAGGGAGTCATCCAGACTTTGTTTGAAGGATGGACCCAAAGAAGCCTTAGAGATTATCAAGTACAATTTCCTCATTTTGCAAAAGAAGATGATGAGACCCAAAACCAGGGAAGCAATTTACTTGTCCATAAAGAAGTAGGTAGCAAAGACACTGGATAGCCCTCTCCCCAAGGCTCCAGCTGGCATGAGTCAGCCTTGAGCATTCCATCTCATATGATCTTACAGCAAAGCTCCCTGCAGACTTTGTTGGCCTCCCAGTCTTGGATATGAGGTTGGAAGTGCTTTTTCTAATGGGATTTTTCACAATCACTTTAGCATCTCATATGTCATCAACATTTTTCTCTCTCACTCAAATTAGTCTTCCTTAGAGGGACCATGGATTCCTTTCCAAAATCTAGACCTGTGTTACATAAAGATCTGCTAATTACAAGATCATGTGGCTCCCCCTGAGATGATCAAAACCATTGCCTGAGAAAGGATGGAGGCTGGGGGAGGAACAATTGAGACTGGAGTATCAATACACCCTGTCTAGCTGGCTACTTGAACAAGAAGCTGCCGCCAGGCAAAAAAGGATAATTCTTTTTGTTGTGTTTTTGTGCCAAGACATTTGAAGTATTGACTTTGGCATCTTATCATTGGCTCTTTGAGCCAATAAAGTATTGAAACTGAAATGAATGTATTTCACATCCTAGCTGTAAGAACATAGGATATATCAAGGACTAGGCTTGTTTCTTTGATTCATTCATTAATAAACATATGGAATCACAGAAGGTCAGAGTTGGAAAGGATCTTGGAAACTATTTAATTCAACTGAATAATAATTCACTTCTAAAACTTTGCTTGAAGACCTCAAATTCTTTATCCATTTGTAGGTTCATGCAATTTAGGGATGGAAGGCTATACCCCATCCATAAGAGATTACCTGGTCTGATACACTCAGAGGAGAAAACTTCATCCCAGAGGGGTGAGATGATTTGGCCAAAGTCACATAGACATCATCCATCCATCCATCCATCCATCCATCCATCCATCCATCCATCTATCCATCCATCCATCATCTATCCATCCATTCATTCATCTATCCATCTATCTGTCGATCCTATCCATTCACCTATCCATCTATCTACCTATCCATCCATCCATCCATCCATCTATCTACCTATCATCCATCCATCCATCTATCTATCTATCTACATACCTATCTATGTATCCATCTATCATCTATCTATCCCCAGGTTTCAGTATAATGCCCAACACATGGTAAATGCTTAATAAATGCTTTTTGTCTTGCTCAACCTTAGTTCTGTGTTCCTATGATTATTCTTTCATAGCACCACAAAATGTCAGTGATGGAAGGAATGCTAGAGAATATTTAGCCCAATTCCTTCATTTTAGAGGTGGAGAAACATAGATTCAGAAAGCCAATGACTTATCTAAGGTCACATCTACATAATAAATAATAGAGCCAAGATCTAAACAGTGTGTTTTCCACCCTCTCACTGCTGCCACTAAATATTTATTAAGTAATTCTGTATGTGGAACATTGGGCTAAGTGCTAAGGGAGTTTCTAAATTTAGATAGACATGACCCCTGTCCTCATGGAGTTTATAGTCTAATCATAGAGAAATCCATTTGGGGAATAAACAGAGATTGAAAACTCAGAAGGAAAGGTGTGGTTTCTATTTGGATCCCCACATACCTAGCATCTCTGGTGTGTGGCTGACCCCTTCTATGTGGAATGGGAACAGAGTCCTTAGATAAAGGGAAAAGTAGGTAGTGAGTGGCCTTATAGGGAGTGAGTTGAGGATCTCTGATAAGGCCCCTCCCCAAGTCAATGTTGCCCTACTAGTTTTCCAAAGTGCCAGAAATTGCAGGTTTAGAGTAATTTCTTGGGTTACGTATTGTGTTCTCTGAGCTTCCCGTCTAACATTTGAGTGCACTTTGGGAAAGAGAAGACTTGAAGCCAGAGCTACGGCAATGTAAGTAGTGTTTCAAATGGCAGGGCTCTTGTCACTCTCCATCATGAGGTAGGAAGAAGTCAAATGGCTAACTACGGTGATCTGGTGATTGTCAGACTCTCCTAAATGGCTTCCACTGCACTCTTTGCCCCCTTCTGCCTGCCTTGCACACAGAGCCAGATGAATCTTCCTTGGGCATTGTTCCTAAATGTCTCTCCTTTGCTCAAAAAGCATCTGGGGCTCCTCATTCCCCCAAAAGTAAAGTTTAGACTCCTTTGTCTAACATTTAGTGCCCTCCACAATATACTACCACCCTCCTCGTCCAGTTTTCTCTCATGCATTATTCACTCGTTGTTCCAACCTAACTATATAATTCTCTGTTGCTGACCACACCCTGAACTTTCCTACCTTTGTGCCTTTTCTCACACTTTTGGAATTTCTATTCATTTTTTAAAGTCCAAGGAAAATGCCATCCTTTCCAGGGAGACTACCTTGCTCCTACTGGGAGATGAAGGGTCTTCCTTCCTAGCTCTTATGAAGAATTTTCTTTTAAGTATCTCCAAGGCTCCATGGTGGTACATTGGGTAGAGCACTGGGCCTTGAACCGTGAAGACTTATCTTCCTGAGTCTCTGGTCACTTATTAGCTCAGTGACTCTGGGCAAGTCACTGAACCCTTTTGCCTCAGTTTTCTCATCTGTAAAATGACCTGGAGAAGGAAGTGGCAAACCACTCCAGTGTCTTTTCCAAGAAAACCCCAAATGGGGTCACAAAGAGTCAGACATGACTGAAAAACAACTGAACCACAATAAAGGCACTTAATATATTATATATCATCGTAATTTGTATTTATTTATTATCTCCTTGTAAGCACCATAAACTGGGGGGAAATGTTTTCTCTAGTGCCATGTGCACAGCGGGAACTCAATGAATGTTGGCTGCATTTATTGTTGATGGGCCAGTGTGAGGAATGGGGGAAGAATTTAATCCCCTGGGAGGCTGACAGCTGCTTCCCCTCATCTCAAGGGATGAAGCCAGAATCCTGCAGCTGAAATAAGATGCAAACCATCCCAAGAAACTGAGGCGGAAAGGGACAACATTTGGGAAGATGGAGGTGAATTCATCAGGGAACTGTCTAAAATGCCAGAGAGGGGTCAGAAGAGTCTGTAGGGCAGTTGGGAGTGAGGCCAAGAGTTGGAAATCCATATCAAATGATCTGTGATCTTATTTCTAAGAAAGGCTTTGGGGACATGAGGCAGAATACAACTCACACTGCCTCTGAGTGAATGAGTGGCATCCTCTGCTGTTTCTTCAATATGGGGTTCTAAAGAGCCTGGATCAAAGGCCTAGGAAGTGGGATAAGGAAAAGTTATTTCCACTCATCTTGAACTGAAACTTAACATTTGAACCAATTATGAACAACATGATTTAAAAAACCCCTTACCTTCCATCTTAGAATCAATAAAGCAGAAGAAAGGGCTAGCCAATGGGAATTAAGTGACTTGCCCAGGGTCACACAGCTACGAAGGGCAGATTTGAACTCAGGACCTTCCATTTCAGGTCTGGCTTTCAAATCCACTGAGCAACCCAGCTGCCCCCAACAAACATGATTTTAAGAAGGGTCTTTAAGCTTCACCTGGCTGCCAGAGGGGTCTATAATAACAAAAACAAAAAGATGAAGAATCCCTGCTTTTTAAGGGTTATTCTGGAGAATAGAAGATGGTAGTCATTCAGCCAGGGGCCAGGAATAGTGTGAGGGGCAAAAAAGGGAAAGTGGAGAGCCTTTCTTCCACTATACAATGCTGCCTCTCCAAGATATTTGTGGATAAGATCTGCATATGGAGGCAACCTAACTAGGGACCAATACGCTAAATCCTTGGATCATCTCCATATCCTCATTGACCACACCTTCCCCAACTGAAATGGGCTCCCCTAGTGGATACTGAAGTTCTTCATCTTAGAACATGTCTCACTAGAGGGCCACTTCTCAGGAATCATTTAGCCTGATTCTCATTTTGTAGATAAGGGCACTGATGCCTAGAAAAGATCAATGACTTGCCCCGTGTCATACAGGTAGTAAGTGGCAGAATCCAGATTGGAATTCAGATCCTTGGGCTTCCACATGAATGAATGCCCTTTCTACTGGGCCATAGAGTGTCATCCAGATGCCATGTTGGACAGAGGTTGGATAATGAGATCCTTTCAAACTCCCAAGATTCCATGATCCTGTGAGTTGTCTTCATGGGGCTTGAGGGGCCCATATTCCTGGTCTCAACACGCCCATTTCCCTCAGTAGTTGCACTGCAGATGACTGCGTCTGTTTGGTGCAGACTGTACAGTCTTGACCCTGGGCAGCTGGCCAAGGGGACGGTTTTGATTTATCTCCCCAGAGAGAAGAACAACAAGAGAAGGGCTTATCGTCTGTGGTCATCTCTGGTGTTTGCATAGCACGAGTTCTCCTTTAGCTAAGAAAACATGTTTTCAAAATTAGATTTCCCTGGAAACACACACAGGTTCACAAGGGAAGGAAACTCTTCAAGGTCTATAAAGCCCAGATCCTCAGGCAGCACTAAAATATCTCTAGTGAATGGTTCACTCCTTCTAGGGTGCCGCCAATTGGTGGGGGTCCCCAATGCTGAATCCTAGAGAAGTACCTCAGATCCCAACCAAGCACATCACCCAACCCCCATTGATTACCTCCCTTATTCCAGGCCCAGTGGAAATCTGAGGCCCAGAAAAGGAGAGTGATCCTCTGAGGGTCACCCAAAATAAATGGGGCAGATCTCTGACTCAGAAAATGTCCAAGTGACTTTCTATTGACCATAGGAAAAATTCACAGATTTATAGATGTTAGGAGGTAGAAGAGACCTAGAAAATAGAACTTAAGAGCAGGAAGGGACCATAGATATAATTTAATTCAATACTTTAATTTTATAGATGAGAAACTGAGTTTCATAAAGGTTGTGACTTGTACAAGATCACAAAAGTAACCATATGGGTGATAGGTGGCAGAACCAGTATTCAGAAATAGGTCATCCACTGCACTGAGACAGATGTTAGAGATGCAAGAAACCTTAAAAGGCAGAGTAAGAATTAGAATGTGGAATGTCAGAGCTGGGAGAGAGCTTAGAACACAGAATGTCAGAGCTGGGAGAGACCTTAGAACACAGAATGTCAGAGCTGGGAGAGACCTTAGAACAGAGAATGTCAGAGCTGGGAGAGACCTTAGAACAGAGAATGTCAGAGCTGGGAGAGACCTTAGAACAGAGAATGTCAGAGCTGGGAGAGACCTCAGAACAGAGAATGTCAGAGCTGGGAGAGACTTTAGAACACAGAATGTCAGAGCTGGGAGAGAGCTTAGAACACAGAATGTCAGAGCTGGGAGAGACCTTAGAACACAGAATGTCAGAGCTGGGAGAGACCTTAGAACAGAGAATGTCAGAGCTGGGAGAGACCTTAGAACAGAGAATGTCAGAGCTGGGAGAGACCTTAGAACAGAGAATGTCAGCGCTGGGAGAGACCTTAGAACAGAGAATGTCAGAGCTGGGAAAGAGCTTAGAACACAGAATGTCAGAGCTGGGAGAGACCTTAGAACACAGAATGTCAGAGCTGGGAGAGATCTTAGAACAGACAATGTCAGAGCTGGGAGAGAGCTTAGAACACAGATTGTCAGAGCTGGGAGAGACCTTAGAACAGAGACTTTCAGAGCTGGGAGAGACCTTAGAACACAATGTCAGAGCTGGGAGAGACCTTAGAACAGAGAATGTCAGAGTTGGGAGAGACCTTAGAACAGAGAATGTCAGAGCTGGGAGAGAGCTTAGAACACAGAATGTCAGAGCTGGGAGAGACCTCAGAACAGAGAATGTCAGAGCTGGGAGAGAGCTTAGAACACAGAATGTCAGAGCTGGGAGAGAGCTTAGAACACAGAATGTCAGAGCTGGGAGAGACCTTAGAACACAGAATGTCAGAGCTGGGAGAGACCTTAGAACAGAGAATGTCAGAGCTGGGAGGGACCTTAGAACAGAGAATGTCAGAGCTGGGAGAGACCTTAGAACAGAGAATGTCAGAGCTGGGAGAGACCTCAGAACAGAGAATGTCAGAGCTGGGAGAGACCTTAGAACACAGAATGTCAGAGCTGGGAGAGAGCTTAGAACACAGAATGTCAGAGCTGGGAGAGACCTTAGAACACAGAATGTCAGAGCTGGGAGAGACCTTAGAACACAATGTCAGCGCTGGGAGAGACCTTAGAACAGAGAATGTCAGAGCTGGGAAAGAGCTTAGAACACAGAATGTCAGAGCTGGGAGAGACCTTAGAACACAGAATGTCAGAGCTGGGAGAGATCTTAGAACAGACAATGTCAGAGCTGGGAGAGAGCTTAGAACACAGATTGTCAGAGCTGGGAGAGACCTTAGAACACAATGTCAGCGCTGGGAGAGACCTTAGAACACAGAATGTCAGAGCTGGAAGAGACCTTAGAACACAGAATGTCAGAGCTGGGAGGGACCTTAGAACAGAGAATGTCAGAGCTGGGAGAGACCTTAGAACAGGGAATGTCAGAGCTGGGAGGGGTCTTAGAACAGGGAATGTCAGAGCTGGGAGGGGTCTTAGAACAGAGAATGTCAGAGCTGGGAGAGACCTTAGAACAGAGAATGTCAGAGCTGGGAGGGGTCTTAGAACAGAGAATGTCAGGGTTTAGAGGGACCTTAGAACACAGGATGGCAGAACTGGGAGGGACCTTAGAATGGAGACTGTCAGAATTGGGAAGAACTTTATGTTTAATAATATTAGATATATGTCATAGAATGTCAGAGTTGTGAAGAACCTTAGAACATAAAATGTTAGAATACAGAATGTTATTATATCTGGAAGGAACCTTTAGAAAATGGAGTTCCAGAACATAGCACATCATACCTGGAATGGACCTTGGAGAGAGAATGCCAGAATTATAAGGGAGCTTAAATCATAGAATGTTAAAGCTGAGAAGAACTTTAGGACCAAAAACATTAGAGTTAAAAGGAACCTTAAAACACTGAATGTGTTGTAGGGGGTACAAGAGTCAGAAAGATGAGTTCAGACATTTTCTAGTTGTGTGAGATTGAGCAACAGATCATTGTGCCTCAGTCTTCTCATCTGTAAAATGAGGAGGTTGGACTAGATGACCTCAAGGTCCCTTCTCACTCTAAATTTATGCTCCTGGGGGCAGCTAGGTGGCTCAGTAGATTGAGAGTCAGGCCCAGAGATGAGAGATCCTGGGTTCAAATCTGTCCTCAGACACTTCCTAGCTGGATGACCCTGGGCAAGTCACTCAACCCCCATTGCTTAGCCCTTACCAATCTCCTGCCTTGGAACCAGTACATAATATTGATTCCAAGGCGGAGAGTAAGGGTTTTAAAAAATAATAAATTTATGCTCCTATGAACCACTCTCAGCCTCAGTTTCCTTCTCTGTACAAATGAGAGGACTGGCCTAAAGAGACCCTAAAATCTGCTGTGACTTAAAACTGAAATATGACATTAGCTCAGAGCATAGGTGTAAGACAATAGAGAGAATTAAGAAGCCTTCCCAGTGGGAGGGAGGAGGGAGCCTGGGCTTGAACCCGTCTTGGCATTGGATGCATGCCTACTCCACATTCCTTCTGTGCTCCCTCCAAGCTAGAGTCAAAAACTGCTGGGAAGGAGAATCAGTGTCATTGATCTCCCTGATGGATTCTGCTGATGGCAGGTCTGTGAATTTCCTGCCAATTCTCTGGTCTGGAGAGTGGAATCAAAGGGTCTACAGACCCAGGCCCTACACTCTGCCTTTGGCCATTCTAGGCAGGGATTTGACTTTTAATAGGCTGAGAAAAGGGGGACAACTGAAGACTCTGATGGGACAAACAGCCCCTGGGAGCACTCCAGAGTCTTCTCTCTGAACCCACCAATCCATTTGGTTACCAAATATTTAAGTTTTTACCTACATAATGATCTCTCTTAGACATTCCCTCCCCCTTTTTCTAGCTACACAGCTGTGGCCCTGGTTTAAATCAAGTCCCCCATCATTTATTAAGTACCTACTATGTGCCAGGCATTGTGCCAACCAAGCCAAGTGCCAGCTCTCATTAGCAATTGGCTGCACTATTACAATAGTCTACTGGTTGGTTTTCCTTTCTCTTTTTCCTCTCCAGTCTATCTTCTACAGAGCTTCTGGAGTGATTTTCCTTAAAGTCCATGTCTGACCATGTCCCCCTGGTACTCACTAATCTCCAGCGGCTCCCTATTTGCCTCTGGGATCAGATATGTTGTTGTTCAGTCCTTTTTAGTTGTCTGACTCTTCATGACCCCATTTGGGGTTTTCTTGGTAGAGATGGTGGAGTGGCTTGCCATTTCTTTCTCCAGATTATTTTAAAGATGAAGAAACTGAGGCAAATGGGGTTAAGGAACATGTCCAGAGTCACACAGGTTATAAATGTCGGAGGCTGGATTTGAAGTCAGGAGGATAAGCCCTCCTGACTCCAGCCCACTCTATTCCCTGCAGCCCCAAAACTAATGGCATCTTAGGCTTCATTAAGAAAGGAGTTTTTGTGGTACAATCAAATATAATGGACTTCTCTACTAGCAACAATGCAATGATCCAGGACAATTCTGAGGGACTTATGAGAAAGATGCTCTCCATATCCAGAGAAAGAACTGTGGGAGCAGAAACCCAGAAGAAAAACAACTGCTTGATCACATGGCTTTATGGGGATGTGACTGGGGATATAGACTCTAAATGATCACCCTGGTGCAAATATCAATAATATGGAAATAGATCTTGATCAATGACACATGTAAAACCCAGTGGAATTGAGTGTTGGCTACAGGAGGGGGAAAAATAGGAGGGAAAGAAAATGAATCATGTAACAGTGGGAAAATATTCTCAATTAATTAAATAAATAAAATTTTCAAAAAATAAAAAAGAAAGGAGTTTTTGTTCACTTGTGTCTGACTCTTTGAGACTCCATTTGGCATTATCTTGGCAAAGATCCTGGGTTGTTTTATAATTTTCTTTTCTAGCTCATTTTACAGAGGAGGAAACTGAGACCAACAAGGTTAAGTAACTTGCCCAGGGTCACAGATTTAATACGTTTCTGAGGCCAGATTTGAAGTTAGGAAGATGATTCTTCCTGATTCTAGATCCATAGCTCTATCCACTATACCATCTAGCTGCCTTCAACACAACTCAACTCAAATGCCCCTTCTTCCAAGAAGCCTTCCCATATCCTCTTAATAACTATTCTTCCCAAATAACTCTTGGTCTGCCTTTTAAAAAATTATCATGTAACTGGCTAATATTGAAGAATGTTTTTCATGACTTCATGTATAATGGACATCATATTGCATGTCTTCTCAATGGGTGGGCTCAGTGCTGAAGGAAGAAAATTTGGAGTTCAAAATTTTAAAATAAAATTAAAAAAAAACAACAAAAAAAGAAATTATCATGTATGTTCTATGTCAGAGTTATCACTTGTTTCTATTGGACTGTGAGCTCCATGAGTGCAGGAACAATAGATGTTCTACCTCCCTCAGGCCCCGATACTGGATAAACAACACCAAAGATAATAAACTTTGAGATTCCATGATTCCAGAAATGTTTCTTGAATATTCATTTCTCACTGGACTAACTCATTTTACAGAGAACACTGAGACTCAAAGAAAAGTGAATTATCCACAATCATAGGCAGTAAGTAGCAGAGGTAGGATTTGAGTTCAGGACATGGGAACATTGTTGTTAATTTCTAGGCAAATAGGGTTAAGTGACTTGGCCAAGGTCACTCAGCTAGGAAGTGTCTGAGGACAAATATGAACTCAGGACCTCCTGTCTCCAAGCTTGGCTTCCTATCCACTGATCAGCTACATAACTACCCCAGGATCATAGATTTTAAAACTGGAAGAAGCTTTAGTAGTAATTGAATCCAAACTCCTTTTACAGGAGAATAAACTGAGGCAGATAAGTGGTTTGCTCAAGATTATCCAGTTAGTAATTACCTAGTTGGAGGCAGGATTTGAACACATATCTCCCTGATAGAAGGTCTAGTGCCCTTTCCAAGACACCATGATACTCTGATTCCAATTTCTCCATCTTTTTACATGGCAGCATACTGCCTCTGCTCACTTTTGTGTTTGCTTGGAGGTGTGCTTTTCCACCAACACACACGTACACACTTATACCCAGTGTCCACATGCATACCTCCCATCTTGCTAAGAGGACCCTTCCACCCATTATCTATTCCCCAAGATGCACGTGCTAATGTTCCTCCAGACCCCTGCCTGTGCATCTCTCCGCAGGCCAATCCTTCGGGTGAGGGAGTAGATGCATGTCCCCTGTCCAAGATAAACACAGGAAGTCAGGATTCCATGGGTGTCAGGAAGAGGTTAGGGAGACAACCATAAACTGTTCACAGTGTGGGAGGAGGAGGGGGGGGGCAGCCACGCAGAGAGGGAGAAGAGAGCCTGGGGCCAGGAAAGCAAAGGTGTGGGAGGCTGGGGGAGAGAGATGTCTGACAGCCTCTGTCTTGGGTCCAAATAGAGAGAGCTGAAATGGCAGCTGAGAGGAGGAAGTATATCCTCTAGTGTAGACTGTCTTCAGGGAGGTGGCAGGGTGAAAGTTGAAATAACAGAAATAGGGAGACCCAGGCTGGTACCACAGTGCTATCATGAATGATGAAGAGGTGTCCTTGGGCAAGACACTTTCCTTTCTGGGCTTCAGTTTTGTCCTCTGTAAAAGTTGAGAAGGGTGATCTAGAATGCAGGAGAGCCAGATTCAAATAGACAATGGATCCCAGTGGTCTACAAATTGATGACTTAGAAAACCACACATCAACATTATCTATATTATTTCATGTTTTTATTTATTATGCTAGATGTTTCCTATTATGTTTTTAAAAATCCATATGTACTGTATTAGTATCAATTCTAAGACAGAAGAATGGCAAGGACTAGGCAATGGGGATTAAGCAACTTGCCCAGGTTCACACAGCTAGGAAGTGTCTTAGGTGAGATTTGAACCCAGGACCTCCTGTCTCAAGGCCTGGCTCTCTATCCACCGAATCAGCTAGCTGTCCCCCAAATACATTTTAATCTGGTTCCATAGCACTGACACCTCTGAAGATGACCTCTGAGGCCTCTCTCGGCTATTCTAAGGTTGTCCTAGCTCTGACAATGTGTTCTAAGCCCCCTCCCAGCTTTGACATTCTGTGTTCTAAGACCCTTCCTAGTTCTGATGTTCTATATTCTAAGGCCCTTCCCAGCTGTGACATTCTCTGTTCTAAGGTCCCTCCCAACTCTGACATTCTGGGTTCTAAGGCTCATCCCAGCCTTGACATTCCTTGTTCTAAGCTCTCTCCCAGCTCTGACATTCTCTGTTCTAAGGTCTCTCCCAGCTCTGACATTCTCTGTTCTAAGGTCTCTCCCAGCTCTGACATTCTATGTGCTAAAGGCCCTCACAGCTCTAACATTCTCTGTTCTAAGGCCCCTCCTAGCTCTGACATTCTAGATTCTAAGGACTTTTCCCTCACTGATATCCCATGTTCCCCTAGGGTAGCTATATAGTGCAGTAGATAGAGTTGGAGACTTAGAATCAGGAAGACTTGAGTTCAAATCCTAACTCATACACAATTTAGCTGATCCAGGGCAAGTCACTTAACCTCTTTCTGTCTCTGTCTCTTGATTTCATTATAAAATGGGATTAATCAACCATTCTGGAGGGCAATTTGGAACTATGCCCAAAGGGTGATAAAAGACTGTCTGCCCTTTGATCCAGCCATAGCACTGCTGGGTTTGTACCCCAAAGAGATAAGGAAAAAGACTTGCACAAGAATATTCATAGCTACGTTCTTTTCGGTGGCAAAAGATTGGAAAATGAGGGGATGCCCTTCAATTGGGGAATGGCTGAACAAATTGTGGTACATGTTGGTGATGGAATACTATTGTGCTAAAAGGAATAATAAAGTGGAGGAATTCCATGGAGACTGGAACAAGCTCCAGGAAGTGATGCAGAGTGAAAGGAGCAGAACCAGGAAAACATTGTACCCAGAGACTGATACACTGTGGTACAATCAAATGTAATGGACTTCTCCATTAGTGGCAATACAATGTCCCTGAACAATCTGCAGGGATCTAGGAGAAAAACACTATCCACAAGCAGAGACAAACTGCGGGAGTAAAAACACCGAGGAAAAGCAACTGCTTGACTACAGGGATTGAGGGGACATGTCTGAGAGAGACTCTAAATGAACACTCTAATGCAAATACCAACAACATGGAAATGGGTTCGAATCAAAAACACATGTGATACCCAGTGGAATCGTGCGTCAGCTATGGGAGAGGTGGGGGGGGGGGGGGGAGGAGGAAAAGAAAATTTGTCTCCAATGAATAATGTTTGGAAATGATCAAATTTTTAAAAAGAAAGAAAAAAATATACAAAAAAAATAAAATGGGGATAATACTAATACCTACCTACCGTAGTTGTTGTGAGGAAAAAAATAAGATATTCATAAACTGCTTTGCAAGCCTTGAAGGGTTATGTAATTACTAACTACTATTATCTTTAGAGTTCCTTCCGGCCCTGCCATTCTTAGATCCCTCCCAGTTGTAACATTCTGAATGCTAAAATATTTATTTTAATTTTCTATATTCTCTCATCTTTTCCATCTCAAACTTTCTATGGTTTGTGCCCTTGAACTAACTTGGGAAGAAGAGCATTGGCTTTGTGATATCATCCTAGCAGAACCACTCTCATCCCCCCCTCTATGTCCTGCTTAGGGAAAAAGTAATAATAAATTGATAGTATGAACATGGTGATTTAAAGGCTAGGTCATCATAGATTCAATGACATTGAGAACCAGACAATGGGAGCCTGAGTTGTCTGATTACAAATGCTTATAACTCAGGCTTCGGCTTAGAGCTCTGGGAAATTGATCATATTTGGTAACTATCAGTTTGCTGAATGAATAAACCAAGCCAGGACCTCTGAGTGGAAGTCATCATGGTGGCAGATCAATGCCTTGAGGAATACAAAGAGGAACTTCCTAACAATCAAACCTGTCCCACTACAAAGAACTAGGACCACTTGGCCCCTTCCTACCCTACCAGTTTCCTTACATGTTATTTGCTCCCACATGTTCTACAATTCGGTCACCTTAGTCTATTAGCTGTTCCTTGAATAGGATACTCTATCTTCCACTGGTCCTGGTCTGGAATGCTCAGCCCCATCACTTTTGCCTCTGAGATTCCCTGGCTTCCTTCCTGTACTCAGTTCAAATATCACCTACCACAACAGGCCTTTTCTAGTTCCTTTAGCTGTTGATGACTTCCCTCTGAATTTAGTTTTCATCTACTCTATCTACATAGATTGTTCAGTCATGAGACTCAGTCTTCATGATCCCATGGACCAGAGCATGCCCATAGTTATCCATGGAGTTTTCTTGGCAAAGCTACCAGAGTGGTTTGTCATTTCCTTCTCCAGTGGATTAATGTAAACAGAGGTTAAATGACTTGCCCAGGGTCACAGAGTTGGTGAATGTCTGAAGCTAGTTGACCTTAGACTTTTCTCACTCAAGGCCTAGGGCTCCATCCACTGAGTCACCAAGCTGTCTCCAGAGATTATTTAATGCCTAGTAATTTACATGTCACCCCCATCAGACTGTGAACTCCTGGAAGAGAGGGACTGTTTTTACATTTATTTGCACCCCGTTGTTTAGCAAAGTGCCCAATACATAACAGGTGTGGTTAAATATCAGAATTAAGAAGGCCCTTAGGACACAGACTGTCAGTGCTGGGAGGGCCCTTAGAACAGAGGGTGTCAGAATTGGGAGGGATCTTGGAGTATAAATGCTTTCTGATTGATTAATAACATAGTGAGTTCTCTATCACTAGATGTCTTAAAGTAGAAGATGGAAGACTATCTGGCAGAGATAATAAATATAAAGGGGATTCTGTTGAGAAGTAAAAAATTGACTGAATGAACTCTAAGGATTTTCCCAGCTCTGACATTCTCTGTTCTAAGGACCTTCCCAGTTCTGACATTTTGTGTCCTAAGGGCCCTCTTAGTTCTGATATTTAACTACGCCTATTATGTATCAGGCACTCTGCTAAACAATGGGGATACAAAGAAAGGTAAAAAAAGTCCCTCTCTTCCAGGAGTTCACAGTCTGTTGGGATAACATGTAAATTACTAGGCATGTAAATAATCTATGGAGACAGCTTGGTGGCTCAGTGGATAGAGCCCTGGGCCTTGAGTAAGGAAAGCTAAGGTCAACTAGCCCATTCCAAGCACAGGCAACAGTCAATGTAGAGGTATGGAAATGTGACATGGGAGGACCAATAAGGTGAATGGTTGGTCTGGACCAAAGAATATGTGAATATATTATATGAATATACATTATTCAAAAGGGGAAATGTTTGTGTTAGTTAATACTTTTTAAGTTCATAGCAATAAAAGAGAATTTTTAAAAATGCATGAAGTAGAGTAAGTGAATAAGATGGCTGGGGGAAGATTATAGGGAGATTTCTTTTAGGGCCATCTTGGTGAACCTATGGTGCCAGAGGGAGGCTGCTCCCTTCTCCCTCTCTACTACACCTGAGGACATTTTTCACATCCCCTGCCCCTCTGCTCAGCAGCCCAATGGGAGAGCTTCCTCCCTTCCCTTTCTGGGGTAAGGGGGTAACTCATGCAGTGTGAGGTTGCAGTTTGGGCACTCAGTCTCTAGGTTTTACCATCACTGTTCTAGGACAATAGTCCCCATGACCCTCTTAAGAAGGAGAAGCTCCTTTGGATTCTTCTACAGTCTTCCAATCAATGCTGGAGGAAGTTTTGACAGCGAAGTCTATGTTAGGCCTATAGTCTCATCCCCTAAATGGAGGAAACAGAATCCAGCTGTCTGATCCACCTTGGAAATTCTCAGACTCATGAAAACATCCAGCTCTTTTCCACACCATATAATCAGGTCCCCAATGAATTCAATTAAAAAATTTATCAGTTGGTTAATCAGTCAACAATCATTTATTAAGCCTTTATTATGTGTCAAGTAAGCCGATAAGTGGTACCATAGGGCATAGAGTGCTGGGCCTGGTGTTAGGAAGACTCATTTTCATGGTTTCAAATCTGACCTCAGATACTTCCTACCTTATGAACTTGGGCAAGTAATTTAATTCTCTTTGCCTCTGTTTCCTGATCTGTAAAAAAAAAAAAACAGAGAAAAAATGGCATCCCACTCAAGGATCTTTGCCAAGAAAATCCCAAATGGAGTCAGGAAGAGTTGGACATAACAGAAACAACTAAACAAAATGTGCCAAGTACTGTGCTAAGGACTGTCATATAAAAAATTTATTAATCAGTTACTTAAGTCAATAATCATTTATTAATCATTTACCATGTGCCAAGTATTGTACTAAGGAGCTGGGGATACAGAGAAAGGCAAAACACAAGCCATGCCCTTAAGAAATGAGGGAGACAACATACAAATAACAACATGCATATAAGATATAGACAGTGTTAGGTGGGAAATAATCTTAAAGGAATGAGACTAGCAGTTGAGGGGGGGACTGGGAACGTAGAAGGTAAGATTTGAACTGAGTCTTCAAGAATGCTAGGGAAACTGAGTCAGAGAGGGAGGTCAGTATGCTAGGCACAGGGAGCAGCCAGTGTAAATGGATAGTTGAGAGATGGTGTAATTATGGATGAGGAACAGGAAGTGGGGGCAGTCTATTTGACTCTGAGTGGGTAAACACTTATATCTACTGAAAATTAGAAGTTGCAAAGGCCCTCAGAGGCCAGTCACCTGGTCAAACCATGACCAAGTCACTTTTAATGCAGTCCTGACTCCACTTAAACACATATAAAAATGCCCCAGTGTCTCCTGGGGAATTCTGTTCTTCACATTTAATGTGGCCCAAGAATCACATTAGGTATTCTGACCTCCATATTGAGGTCACTTAATTCACATTGAGAATGTGGTCCACTAAGATAGCCAGATCTTCTCCATAATTTTCATAGGGGAATTTGACAGATCAATAATGCATAAAGCATAAGGGCTTGATTGTCATCATTCAGTCATGTCTGACTCTTCACAACCCTATGGACTACAGCATGCCAGACCCTACTGTCCTCCATTATCTCCTGACATCTGGCCAAGTTCATGTTCATTGCTTCCATGACAATCTTTATCCATCTCATTCTCTGACATCTCCTTTTCCTTCAGCTTTCATTCTTTCCCAGCATCAGCGTCTTTTGCAGTAACTCCTATCTTTTCATTATGGCCAAAGTATTTAAGTTTCAGCTTCAGTATTTGACCTTCCAGGGAATAGTCTGAATTAATTTCTTTAAGTATTGACTGATTTAATCTCCTTGCTATCCAAAGAATCTCAAAAGGCTTCCCCCAGCACCATTGCTCCTTTGAACTCACACTAGGGAAAACTCAGGATCTATAAAAATGTTTCTGGGAATTAGAGAATGGAGGTGTGAGTGCTGGTGAAGCATACTGTAGGAATGAGCTTGGCACAGAGAGGGATCATTTGGAATGTTGGAAGCAGGGATAGGAGTGACAGTTGGAAGGAGCAAAGAGGCTTGTGGGAAATAGAACAAAGGAGGGGGTCTTTTGCTCTCTAGACTCTGAGGGAGATGAGAGTGGAAGACCTGAGCTCGGGACCCAAAACTGAGATACCTGAGATTTGCCTCAATTTCCCCTTGCACTGAAGGACAAGAAAGATTCCTGAAATCATTGGAGTTTCTACCAAAGGAGCAGAGATACCATCATAGGCTGCTGAGGGGCAGCCAACCCCAAAACCCTGGGGGTCACCCTGAAGGTGTATTCCAACCTATGTCTTCCCAAGAAAGACACTGGTGACCTGCTTTAGTGTAGTCTAGTAGATAGTTTAGGGAGAAGAAAGAAAAACCACAGAAGCCATAGCCTGAGCAGAGAAGACACAAACTGCTTGGGTGTCTCTTGGGGTTTCCTAATCCCTCCTTCCTATTCCCTCTCTTGTTTCCAGATCAATAAACCACCCCTTCTGAGTAAATCACAGTCCAATTGAAGTTGTCTCTAGAGAAAGAAAAAGAAGAATAAAAGGAGAGAAAGAGGTAACTGTGAAAAGCTGTCTACCAAGCTTTGGGTCAAAGCAAAATCCAGAGCTGACTGCTATTCAGCCTTTACCAACAGGACTGTGTCCAGGGGAGGTTTCTTAGGTTCCAGGTTCTAGCAAAGCCCTGGGAAAAAACATATTCCTCATCCCACAGAAGCCTCTTGTCTGGGCATTGGTCTCTGTCCATCCCTGCTCAAACATCATCACAGACCCTCTTGAGTCCTTTAGTGTGAGGGGGGAAGAGCTAAATGGAATTTAATTCATCATTGACCATCTCTACCACACATATACTTAGTCTCTCTCTCTCTCCCTCTCTCCCTCTCTCTCTCTCTCTCTCTCTCTCTCTCTCTCTCTCTCTCTCTCTCTCTCTCTCTCTCTCTCTCTCTCTCTCTCTCTCCCTCTCTCCCTTCCTCTCTCTCTCCCTCTCTCCCTCTCTCCCTCTCTCCCTCTCTCCCTCTCTCTCTCTCGCTCTCTCTCTCTCTCTCTCTCTCTCTCTCTCTCTCTCTCTCTCTCTCTCTCTCTCTCTCTCTCTCTCTCACCATCTTTTTATTCCCTTCTTCCACTCCACTGTTATAAACATAATAATATAACCCAGAGATTTCAGGGCCCCAGAAAAGAGAGTCTTTGGGCCACAGCAAGCAGCAGCAGCATGGGGGCAGCTAGGTGTCTCAGTGGATCGAGAGCCAGGCCTAGACTTGGGAGGTTTGAGGTTCAAATTTGGCCTCAAATACTTCCTAGCTGTGTGACCTTGGGCAAGTCACTTAACCCCCATTGCCTAGCCCTTACCCTTCTGTCTTAGAGTTGTTACTAAGGCAGAAAAAAAGAATTAAAAAATAAAATAAAATAAAATAAAATGAGAGGGTTGAACTAGATGATCTTGGAGGTGTCTTCCAGATCTAACAATTCTAGGGTTCTACGAATTCCCAAAGGAAACCCATCCCTGATAGTAACCAACAGGCCAATACCAAGATCACCAAAGCAGTTGCTGCTGGAGTGAGGGCAGGATAGGGGTGGGAGCTCCTTGCTTATTGCTTTCCTAAGTTCTGTCCCATGAGGAGCCCTTTTGGCAAGTGTTTCTCACATTTCTTCTCTCTTAAGTCTGATCATTTGATGATGTTTGCTTCTGTCTCCCTTTAGACCATAACTATCCTTCAAGGCTTAGCTCCTGTGCCATTTCCTCCTACCTCGAGAGTTCCACCAAGTCCCTCCAGTGCCTTTCACCCCCATTCTCTGGGCCCTGTTCAGCATGGAAGGTCACTTGCTATGGCTTCACCAGTGGGCTCATCTAACTCAGCTCCACTGAATACAGCCTCCCAACCAACCAGACTGGTCAACTCACCCTTCCTCCAGTGTAATTTGAATCTATTACCCCAAAAACTACAATCCCCAGCAAAACTATGATTCCCAGCACCCTACTCTCTTCCTGTTGTTACGTGATGACGTAGACTGGAGATAAATTTGGTGGAGTTCCGTCTCTCAGGCTCTTTTCCTTCCTGTAGCAGCTTTGGTGGAATGGGGATTTTGAGCAGGTAGAAAAACTTAGTCATATGGTTCTATTTTGTTAGATAATAAACTTTATAAATATAATATATGAAGTAGCGAATATTTTTTAACTCCTACACTTCCAAACAACTCTCCATCTTGTACCTCTACTTTCCTTATTCCCCTCATTAGGGAGGGTCCCTATAAGGTAATTTCATGGAAAGTGCCAAGACTTCGAGCCAGCAGACCTGAGTTTGAGTCCTGACCTGGAAACCCTAGAAGAGTCTCTTTCTCTCCTTAAGCCTCAATTTCCTCCCCTGTTAGATGAGAGGAAGATGAGAGAACTAAATGTTCCTTCTAACTAGAAGACTTTGTTTTATCTCTCTGCCTACCCAAATTTACCCATCCTTCAAAGCTCAACACAAAGTCTGCCTGGGCCACAGTCACCTGAATCATCAAGCTCAGGGAGGTGGGAACATCCCTGGGTTCAGGGCTAGGGCAATTCTATATGCCTGAGTGAGAACTTGTAACTGGAACCCTACTAGTGTCTTTATGACCCTCTTGTTCTTTCCTTCCTTCTCTTGTCCTCCCTTTCTTTTTTCTCCTTCCCTCTTCTCTTCCCTCCTTTCCCCATTCCTCTCATTCCCTCCCCTTTCTCCTCCCCTCCTTTTCTTCCCTCCCTTTCCTTCTTCTTCCTGTCCCTACCATGACCTCCTTTCTCCTCTTTTCTTTTCCCTCCTCTCTCCTTCCCTTCTCTTCCTGACTTCACATTCCTTTCTTATCCTCCCATCCTTTCCTTTCTCTTCCCCTGCTTTCTCCTCCCCATTCTGCCCTTCTCCTCTGCTCTTCCCTTCTTACTTTCAGACATTTTACTCATCAACAGTGAATAAGTTTACATTCTTTCAAGGAGAAACATGAACCAACTATATAATCACTTATTAGCTATATGACACTGGATAAGTCCCTTAACTTAATTTCTTCTTCTATAAAAATGGGATAATTCTAGCACCTACTTTCTAGAGTTGTGAGGACCAAATGAGGTAGTATTTGTAAAGCTCTTTGCACACCTAAAGCCTTATATAAATGCTAGTTATTTTGTTGTTGGTTTTGTCATTGTCACATAAAACAAAAAGATATGAGATTACTTGAGGGGGGAGACACTAGTAACTGGTGAGGAGAGGTTGGGAGAGGCTTTTCTTTGTTCTTTCCCTCCCTTGCTCTATTCTTTTCTCTCATCCTCTTCTCTTCCCTCATCTTCACTCCCTTCTCTCTCCTCATCTCCTTTTTCCCTCGCTACTTTTAAAAATATCACTTCCCCCTTCTTCCTCTTCCTTCCTTCCTCTCCTTAAAAGAAGGACTATCTCACAAAGAGAGCACATTCTCTGTGTCCCCTTTGCTTGTTTCTATGGCAATACTCAGGTGGGGGGGGTCAGGGATCAAAGCCTTCCCCCACTCTGAACCCCATGCCCTATTCCTAACTCGGGAGTTGGAGGAAGAGAAGAATAAGAAGAGAAGAAATGGGGAGATGAGAATGATAAGGATTATGAGGAGAAAGAAGAGGAGTGGAGGGAATTGGAGAAGGAAGGAAAGAAAGAAGAGGAGGAAAGGGGAAAGGCACCTAGGATCATAAATTCATAGATTCCAAACCAAATTGAACTGCAGAGATCATCTACTCTAATCCTGCCATTTCATAGAAGAGGAACCCATGTCCCAGAGGAAGGACAGTGACTTACACAAAATCGTATAGCTAGAAGGTGTCAAACTCAAGCCTTATGACTGAAAACTCAGCCCTTTTCCTAGTGAAATGAAGAATCGTTTCCAATCCTGCTTCACTCTTCTGGACTTCTCTATTTGTCCCAGAAAGCTCTTCATTTGGAAGACCACTTTAGCACTGGAACTCATAAACTCATACCTGAAAAAGAAGCTCTGTCCCTCTATTCTTTCCTGAGGTCTGCTTTCCTTGGTTTTCTTCATCATTCTCCTGTGCTAGATACTACTTCTGAAACCCATGTGTAAAGATTAAAATTTAGGGAATATGGGGAGACTGAGGCATCTGAGGCAGGTAGAAATTAGTTTCTCTCTGCAAGAAGTATTATATTTTTTAGAGGTTTATTAAAGGTTAAAGATTAAAGAATATACAAGTAAGAAACATGTGCCTAGGCCAGAGGCCTAGACAAAATAACCTCACATCATGCAAGAGACGCGCCTGCTCCAAAACTGAAGTCCAAAAAGAGCCAAGAGACCTCTCAAAAGCCTTTGAATCAGCTTAAATACCTTCTCGATCTCGACCCAGGTGAGATTACAAGGCATTCTGGGGAAGTGGAGCAAAGGCTCATGGGGATTGTAGTCCTGTATTTGAGTCTATTTTTTACACATGCCATGTTCTTTTTATGTACTAGCTTTCCCATTAGAATGTAAGCTTCTTGAAGGCAGGGCTTCCCTCTTTTTTTAACTTGAATTTATATTCCTAGTGCTTAACACCATGGCTTACAGTAAATACTTAATAAAAAATACTTCTTGTTGCACACTATTGTCTCTTCATGGATTGAGGTTTAGTTTCTAATTAGAGAGGCAATAATCCCACTGTCCTCCATGTTGACATATGGAGTCTAGTGTGCTTTGGGCAGTTCTGAGCACCACATTTTAGGAAGACATTGACAAATAGGAGAGTATACAGAGAGGGGTGACCAGATTGGTTAGAGAACCAGTGACCACCTGGAGAAGTGACTTTAGGGGCACATGATGGTCATCTTTAAGTATATGAAGGGCTGTCTTGTGGAGGAAGGATTAGACTTCTGATTGGCCCTGGAGAGAAGAACTAGCAACTACAATGGGTAGAAGTGAATGAAAGGAAATTTTCAGCTGAATATAAGGTAGAAGAAAAAGAAAAGGAAAAAACTTCTTTTTTTATTTGAAAATTTTTAATTAATTAATTTAGAATATTTTTCCATGATTACATGAATCAAGTTATTTCCCTCCCCTCCTCCCAGCCCCCTCCTGTAGTCAACAAGCAAA
Organism: Monodelphis domestica; assembly: GCF_027887165.1. Lineage (NCBI taxonomy): Eukaryota > Metazoa > Chordata > Mammalia > Didelphimorphia > Didelphidae > Monodelphis > Monodelphis domestica. The sequence continues at coordinate 385,589,734 of NC_077230.1, read as the reverse complement.
GTAAAAAGCTTCTAATTATCAGAGTTATCCAAAACGGATGTGCTCCCTCAGAAAGGGATATGGTACCTATCATTGGGAAGCTTCAAACAGAAGCTGGATTATTACTTATTGGAGATATGGAAGCATAGTCTTTGGAAGAGTTCTAGGTTTGAATTGAGGTCTGTATTCTCCAAGGAATGAGTGTGGTCCGACCCCAGTGATCAAGTGTGCTCCAACCTCATGAGTGAGTGTATTTCAGCCTCCTGGCTGTTGAAATTTAAAACCTTGCCTCTGTTGCCTTTCCATCCTAGAATTCTCCTAAACCTTGAGTCTTCTTTCATTTGGAACATCCAACCATTCCTATGACCTTTTCTTCCTGGAATATGCCTCTATAAGGCTCAAATCCTTCTTTTTTGTAGGTGAGCTCCTCTTGGAGACTGCATTTTATGGAAGGGCCCAAACTAATCTTCATTTCCCTCCATCTCTATTTCTGACTTGTCTTTCCCTCTCCCAATTCTGTTTTTCAGTTACCTTTTGGGTGTTGTCATTCCCTGCTAGAATATGAACTCCTTGAAGCTGAAAACTATTTTCTTTGTCTTATATTTTAATCCCTAGCACTTAGCACACAGTAGGTGCTTCATTAATGGTTTTACTTTTTTCCTTTCTATTAACTCATGTCTTTATGGAATCAGGAATCAGTGTCCCAATCCTAGGTATGAAGTTGGAGGGTCCCAGAGAACAGCCATTGTCTGGTTAAGGAAATACTGGACTCTAGAGAACAAGGAAACAGGTTATTCATGGATCCCCCCATCATATATATAACAGTAAAGAAATATTTATCAAGTGCTTTCTATGTGTCAAATACTGTTAAGCAGTATAGATACAAAATAAGACAAAAAGAAAGTCCCTGCCCTCAAGGACCTTATATTTTTATATTCAGCCTAGAACATAGAATGTCATATCCAAAAGGCATGTTAGAGCATAGAAAGTATCCCCAGTACTTAGCACAGTGCCTGGCACAGAATAAGTAGTTAATTAATGATTTTTTTCTCCTTTCCACAGAACTAAATGTTCTTGAAGTCACTGTGTTCCATATCTGGAAAAAACCTTAGAAACATAGAATGTCTCAGAAGAGACCTTAGAACACAGAATGCCAATCAGGGAAGAAAGCTTGGAATATGGAATGTCAGAGCTGAAAAAGGCCTAAAAACATAGAATATCACAGCTGAAAGAGATCTTAGAACATAGAATATAATAACTGAAAGATACCTTAGAACAAAGAATGTCATTACTGGATGGAACATTAGAACATAGAATGTCAGACATGGAGGACCCCTCAGAACACAGAATGCCAGAGCTGGAAGAGATCTTAGAACATAGAATGTCAAAAGACCTTAGAACATAGAATGTCAGAGCTGAAAGAGACCTTAGAACAGGGAATGTCAGAGCTGGGAGAGACCTTAGAACAGGGAATGTCAGAGCTGGGAGAGACCTTAGAACAGAGAATGTCAGAGCTGGGAGAGACCTTAGAACAGAGAATGTCAGAGCTGGGAGAGAGCTTAGAACAGAGAATGTCAGAGCTGGGAGAGAGCTTAGAACACAGATTGTCAGAGCTGGGAGAGACCTTAGAACAGAGACTTTCAGAGCTGGGAGAGACCTTAGAACAGAGAATGTCAGAGCTGGGAGAGAGCTTAGAACATAGAATGTCAGACATGGAAGACCCCTCAGAACACAGAATGTCAGAGCTGGAAGAGATCTTAGAACATAGAATGCCACAGTTGAAAGAGAACTTCAAACACAGAATGCCACAACTGGAAAGAACCTTAGAACAAAGAACATCATAGCTAAAAAAGACCTTGGACATGGAATGTCAGTTCTCAGAGGAACCTAGAACAGATTATTGGAACTAAAAAGTGTATTAGATCACAGAATGTCAAAGGTAAATCAAGAGAATAGAGAAGGCTGACCTGGGACCCTTCCACAAAATGATGGTTCCAAGAAGAACTCACCATGGGTGAAGAGCCCTCAGGAGTAGAGGAAGATAGCAGCTATCAGTCATAATATGCAGACTGGAGGCTGGCTGGTTTAGGGTCCTTCCCCAAAAAGAGCAACTTAAGGCCCAGAGAAGGCAAGTCACTTATTCAAGATCATACAGCAAGTTAATGGCACAATCAGGACCTGGACCCAGGTGTCCTGACCCCGATCACTAGTTCTTTCCATTATCCCATATGACAGACAAAGGAATGGAGCCAGCTAAAGAGTGGAGGGACAAAAGGACAAGCTGCGTTTGGGGGGGGGGGATTGGGAGCAGATAAATCCACCTGACTAGAATAGAGGAAATATTTGGTAGTGCTCACCCATCTGGAAAACTCTTGGACTTTAGAGTCAAAGGGAACTGAGGGACAAGCAAATCACATTGAATAGGGGAGGGAAAGGAGGAAATCTGCCCAAGGTCACTGAGAATTAAGTTAAATTAATTTGATAATTATGTATTAATAATTAAATTAGAGCCAGATTTCAAATCCAGATGTTCACACTCCAGAGGAAGAATCTTTCCATTTTCCCTCTCCCTTTCCCTAGTGGCCAGGGTGCTCACTTACAAACTCGGGCCCTGAGCTCAAGAGGCCTGTCACGGTGCTCCTATGGGCTGATACTCCCTCCTTCCCCCTCCTTGAGCCATAGTTGGGGAATGTTGAAATGGGGGAATCCCCCCTGCCTGCCCGCCCCCTCCCCACTGTGTGTAAGTGTTTTATTGTTTGCCTGCTGAGGTGTGAATGAAGTAATGGGCCTTCTCCATCACTTAATCTGTCTTGAGTTGACAAGTCTGCTTAGACCATGGAGCTGTTCTGTATAAACGCTGTCACCCTGCCATCCCCAAACAGGCAGCTTCCTCTGAGAAACTGTAAGCAAGCCCTCCTGGGCACTGAGCTCGAGCTGTCTGCAGCTCATAAATCAAAACGCCCTTCCCGGAAAACAGAGAAAGACACAGACAGACAGACAGACAGACAGACAGCGCGAGACAGACGAGATACACTGAGCAGAGGATGGCGGAGATCCCACAGCCAGCCTGGGAAGACTGAGGCACTGAGAGTCTCTTCCTCCACAGGTTGGGGCATTTACCACCCCCCCTTCCATTCTCCTTTCCCCACACTGATCCCCAAGGCCCCTGCTAGAAGGTCAATATGATGCCTGGAGACCACACTGGCCCATTGACCGACTTACCTTGGCCCAGGCCTCAGGGTTAGTGCCAGGACCACCCGCCCTCCCCCCACCACACACACACCCCTCTGCTAAGTGGTGAAGACTCTACTCTGCAGCCAGCAGGAGGGAGGGGTGAGGAAGGCAACATCCAGGAGTTCACATTCCAGGCCTTCATCCCAGACAGCCTGTCTTCTTGGGAGGCCGTGGGGAACCTGAGGAGCACAGGAGACCTTTCCGTCCATTCAGGTCATCTTGGTCGTGCCTTGCACACACACTCACCTTTTCTGCACAGGAAATCACAGAACATTCAAGCTTAGAACCTTCGGCTATGGAAGGGAGTTTAGGACAGAGAATGTCAGAGTAGAAAGGAGATGTAGAATATGGAATTTGGGGGCAGAGAAGTTCTGGAAAATAGATTGTTGGATATGGAAGGAAATATAGGATATGTCCTTTGAATGGACTGCCCATGGCAGGAATGACTCCTTCATCCTTAACAAAACAAAAACAGAACCCAAAAACCTCCACTTGACCCTTAAGAAATCACCCCATCTCTCCCCTTACTTTCAGAGCCAAAATCCTAGAAGGAATTATCTAGATTTCCTCCCTCTCCTTCTTCTGTCCCCGTCCGTTCACTCTTCAGCTCCTTGAAATCTTGTGTTCTGACCTCGTCATTTGACTGAAACTGCTCCCTGCAAAATTCCCAACAATCTCTTCATTGCTGTGTCCAGTGGGCTTTCCCTAGTCCTCAGCTTTCTTGGCTTCTCTGTAGCTTCACACAGTGGTGACAATGCTGCTTTCTGGATAATCTCTTCTCCCTCCATTTTCATGATGTTGCTTTCTTCTGGTTCTGCTGTCTGGCTGCTCTGTCTCAGCCTCCTTTGCTGGTTCTTCATCAAATCTCTACCTCTAGGGCAACTAGATGTCTCCGTGGGTAGAGAGTCAGGCCTAAAGACAGGAGGTCATGGGTTCAAGTCTGGCCTTGGACATTTCCTAGCTATGTGATGCTGGGCAAGTCCCTTCACCCCAATTGTCTAGCCTTACCTGAATTACCTGAAGATTTGTCCACAAGACTCTGTTTTGAGTCCTTTTTTCTCTTTCTCTCTTTCTTCCCTCCTCTCCTTCTTCTTTTTCCTCTCTTTTCCTCCTCACCTCCCTCCCTCACTCTCCTTCTCTCTCTCTCCGCCTCCCTCTACCTCTCTCTCTCTTCTATTTCCTTCCTTTCCTCATGATCCTATGTCCTCCTCCTGCTCTTCCTCCTCCTTCTTCTGCTCTTCTTTTTCTTCTTCCTTGTCCCCTTCCTCCTCCTCCTCCTACTTCTCCACATTCTGACTTAATACTAAGTATTAGTTCCAAGGCAGAAAATGGTAAGGACTAGGCAACCTGAGTTAAGTAATTTTCCCATGGTCACAAAGCTAGGAAATGTCTGAGGCAAGATTTGAACCCAGAACCTCCCATCTCCAAGCCTGGTTCTCAATCCACTGAGTCACCTAGCTGCTCCACCATAGTGTTCTAATTGGTCTCTTCCTTATACCCTCTCCCCCTCTCCAATCCATCTTCTACACAACTGGCAAAGTGACATTCCTAAATCCAAGATCTGATCATGTTGTCTCTTTGAACAAAATGTCTCTTACTTCTAGGATAAAATGCAAACTCCTCTCTTTGAGAATAATAATCTGGTGCCAGTCTGCCTTCCATAGGATCACTAAATTAAGAGCTGAAAGTGGCACTAAAAAGTCATCAATTCCAACCCCTTCATTTTAGACAAGAAATTGAAGCTTAGAGACCTAAGTAACTTGCCCAGGATCACACAAGTACATGTAAGAGATTTGGATCCAAGTCTTCCTGATTCCAGGTCCAAAGCTCTATCTACTACGCCAAACTGCCTTTCCAAACTGATTTACCATTCCTTCCCTTCATGTATTCTATGTGCCAGCCACATGGGCTTCCTTGATATTCCCTTTATAGGACATTCCATCTCTCTTCCTTTAGGCTTTACACAAACTTTCCCTTAGACCTGGAATGTTCTACCTGGTCACCCCTTCCTCTTGAAACCCCTAGCTCCCTTTAGGGTCAGAGCCCATTCTATGGAGACTTTTTCTATATTTGGACATAAAACTTTCTGTTTATGTCTGGTCTTTTCTTCAGGAATGCTTAGAAATCTTCTATTTTGTTAAATGGTCATATTTTCCTCTGAAAGAATATAGACAGTTTTGATGGGTAGGTGATTCTTGATTGTAAAACCAGTTCCCTTACCTTCCAGAATATCATATTCCAAGACTTCCAATCCTTCAATGTAGAAACTGCCAGATTCTGTGTAATCCTCACTGGGGCTCCATGATATTTGAATTGTTTCTTTTTGGTTGCTTACAGTATTTTCTCCTTGACCTGGGAGCTCTTGAACTTGGCTATAATATTCCTGAGAATTGTCATCTGGGGATTTATTACAGGAGATGATCTGTGGATTCTTCTAATTTCTATTTTACCTTCTTCAAGGATATCAGGAATGAAGGGCAGCTGGGTAGCTCAGTGGATTGAGAGCCAGGCCTAGAGATGGGAGGTCCTAGGTTCAAATATGGCCTCAGACACTTCCCAGCTGTGTGACCTTGGGAAAGTCACTTAACCCCCATTGTCTTGCCTTTACCACTCTTCTGCCTTGGAACCAATACACAGGATTGATTCCAAGATGGAAAGTAGGGTTTGTTTGTTTTTTTAAGATTATCAGGAATGTTTTCTTTGGGAATTTTTTCTATTATGATATCTAGACTTTTTTTATCATGACTTTCAGGTAGTCCAATAATTCTTAGACTGTCTCTCTTAGATCTACTTTTGAGGTCAATTATTTTTTTAATGAGTTACTTCTATTTATATTTTCTTCTATTTAAATTTCATTTTATTGTTTCTCAATGTCTCATGAAGTCATTAGCTTCTAGTTGCTCAATTCTAAATATTAAAAAATTATTTTCTTTTGTTAGCTTTTTCATCTCTTCTATTTGGTCAATTCTACTTTTAGAAACTCTTTTCTTTATTGAGTTTTTGTGTCTCTTTTTCCATTTGGCCAATTCTGCTTTTCATGGAATTCTTTAATTCATTGTATTTTTTACCTCCTTTTCCAGTAAGTTAATTATGTTTTTAAAAAAAAAACTCTTTTCTTCATTAGGTTTTTGTACCTCTTTTCCCACTTGACCAATTTTGCTTTTTAAGCTATTATTTTCTTTTTGCATTATTTTTTCTTTTCTTCATTTTTCTTCCACCTCTCTTATTTGGCATTTGAATTCTTTTTTTTTTTAACTCTTCCAATGCCTGAAAGCAATTCCCATTTTTCTTTGAAGTTGTACATGTGGCTGCTTTGATTTCACTGTCCCCTACCGAGTCTGTGCCTTGCTCTTCTTTGTCTCCATAAAAAGTTTTTTCCTGTGGTTAGTTGTTTTGTTTTTGTTGTTATTGTCATTTTCTCCTTTTCCCAGCATTTTTTGCCTGTGGACTGGAAGTTCTGAAAACTGCTCATTATATCTCATCTGCTGATTGTTTGCAGGACTCAGCACAGTGAGCTATTTTGCCCTGGAGGTAGGGGCTTCACTATAGTGCAGATTTGAAAGGGCCAAGTACATGGACTTTAGGACCTCACTGTGGACTGATGTCAACACTTCTCCCCTGATTATATATACTGGAACCCTCTACTCTGTCCCTAGGATGCTAGCCTCTTCTAGGTGAGCTTCTGGGTTAGCTTGCTCAGAACTAGACCTCTATGCTACTCTCCAACCTTCTTAGCACCATCCTACCTCCCATTGGAATGGAAGCTCCTTATGGGCTTATTTGTATTTGTATACCAAGTGCTGAGTAAACAGAAAACAATAAATTATCTATCTATCTATCTATCTATCTATCTATCTATCTATCTATCCTCTAGAAAGGCAAGATGGCTTCTACAGGACTGTGATTGCTATGCTGAAGAATGTGAACTCTATCCTACAGGCAATAGGGAGGCATTGAAGTTTTTCTATTTTTTTTTCTTAACCCTTACCTTCTGTTTTATAATCAATATTGAGTATCAGTTCCAAGGCAGAAGATTGGCAAAAGCTAGGCAATGAAGGTTAAGTGATTTGCCCAGAGTCACCTAGCTAGGTAGTGTCTGAGGCCAGATTTGAACCCAGGACCTCTCTAGGCATTAAAGATTTTTGAGTGGAGCAATAACCTCATGGAAGAACACATGAGAGCTGTCCTCAAATATGGGAAAGGCTGTCCTATACAAAAAGGTATTGGATTTAGTCTGCTTGGTCTGAGAGGGCAGAATGAGCAGAATTCACGGCAGAAAGGTGGTTCTTGGGTTACAAGAGTGATGAATGTCATCACAAATTCAATGGATGATGTCAGGATACAGCAAGTACCCCAGTTCTTGAGGTTTTAAATGAAGTCATCAACAATATATGTAGAACTGTACCCTGGGTTGGACTCAAGGATATATGAAGTACTTCCCAGCCCTGAAATTCTGTGCCCTAAAAATCAAATCTGGCCTTTCTCTTGTGTGAGATGAATGACAGCCTTGACATCACCAACAAGCATTTCTTTATTTTTTTTAAACCCTTACTTTCTGTCTTAGATTCAATACTGTGTATTGGCTTCAAGGCAGAAGAGTGGTCAGGGCTAGGCAATGGGGGTCAAGTGACTTGCCCAGGGTCACACAGCTGGGAAGTGTCTGATGCAGATTTTAATCCAGGACCTCCTGTCTCAAGGCCTGACTCTCAATCCAACCAACAGACACTCTTTAAGTACCCACTGTGTGTCAGGCACTGTGTGGATAAGCAAAAATATGAGTCTCTTTCTCAAGGAGCGTCCCTTCTAAGGAGGGAGGTAACAGGAAAAGTACCCTGTACATACAATAACCTACTCCAGGCACATCAAATGGAGGGTATTGGCCATCAGTGTGTCCATATGTTCAAAGCTCTTTGCTCTACCTGCTCCATTGGAATTCCAGGCCTTTGTTTAGATTCAGGACTCAAACAGGAGAAAGCTACAAAGAAACCCCAAGGGAGAAACCTCTGGGATCAAGAGGAATCTACCCCCATTGGGTGGGTGGATGGTACAGCCTGGTGTTTTCCTCATAGGTTCTTTATGTGGGGAACATTACTCACCCCCCCATGTGCATAAACATACATTTGTACCTATATACACATTAAACATCACATGTACATGTATCACACATAGCATGGGCTAGTAGAAAATACACCTGAGGGCCAGTGAGGTGGTTCAGCAGATAAAGCATCAGGCCTAGAGATGGGAGGTCCTAGGTTCAAATTTGGCCTCAGACACTGTCTGGCTGTGTTACCATGAGCAAGTCATTGAAACCCAGTCCCTTAATCCTTGCTGCACTTCTGCCTTGAAACTGACACTTAGTATCAATTCTAAGACATAAGGGAAGAGAAGAGAAGAGAAGAGAAGAGAAGAGAAGAGAAGAGAAGAGAAGAGAAGAGAAGAGAAGAGAAGAGAAGAGAAGAGAAGAGAAGAGAAGAGAAGAGAAGAGAAGAGAAGAGAAGAGAAGAGAAGAGAAGAGAAGAGAAGAGAAGAGAAGAGAAGAGAAGAGAAGAGAAGAGAAGAGAAGAGAAGAGAAGAGAAGAGAAGAGAAGAGAAGAGAAGAGAAGAGAAGAGAAGAGAAGAGAAGAGGACATGGAAGGAGAAAGGGAAGGGAAGGGAAGGGGAAAGGAAAAGGGAAGAAAAAAATGTCTGGACTAGGGTTCAGAGTACCTGAACTATAGCTTCATCTCTGCCATAAATCTGCTGTGTGACCTTGGATAAGACACTTAACCCCTCTGGGCTTTAGGATCCTCATTTGTATAAAGATGGGATAGAGTCCATTCCAGCTCAAGTAAAATCTAACTCTTGTTTATTTTGAGTATTTGGTCCCTTTGAGAAGTGCCCCAGCCATGCTGACAATGTCTTGACCTATACCCAGAACTGTTATTAGCCCTCCTGCCCTGGGGTTGGGGGTAGTGACTTGCCTGACAACAGAGAGTTCCCAGAAAAGAAACCTCAAGTGAATCAACAAAGATCATTTCCCAAACAACAGCCTTTACTCAATCAATATTTATTCAGCCTGGTGTGACAGAAAGGGGTACTGGTCTCTGAATTAGGATGACCGGGATCTTATCCCAACTTTGTCATTAATTCACTGTGTGACCTTGGGCAAGTCACTTGTAATGATAAGATCATGGACTCAGAGCAGGAAGGGACCTTGGAGGTCACCCTTCTCACTCCAATAGCTCCCTCATTTTATACATGAGAAAATGGAGGCCCAAAGGACTTATGTTATGTAGAAGTCAAGATTCAATTGGCCCCCCCTTTCTTCATTTCTAAAATCAGATAATGGAACTAGATCTCCCAGATTTCTTTTATGTAGATTAGACTACTTTCTGACATTCTCTGCTCTAAGTCTCTTCCCAGCTTTGACATTCTGGGTTCTAAGGTCTCTCCCAGCTCTGACATTCTGAGTTCTAAGGTCTCTCCCAGCTCTGACATTCTCTGTTCTAATATCTCTCCCAATTCTGACATTCTCTGTTGTAAGGTCACTCCCAGCTCTGACAGTCTCTGTTCTAAGGTCTCTCTCAGCTCTGACATTCCCTGTTCTAAGGTCTCTCTCAGCTCTGACATTCCCTGTTCTAAGGTCTCTCTCAGCTCTGACATTCTCTGTTCTAAGGTCTCTCCCAGCTCTGACATTCTCTGTTCTAAGGTCTCTCCCAGCTCTGACATTCTGTTCTAAGCTCTCTCCCAGCTCTGATATTCTCTGTTTTAAGGTCTCTCCCAGCTCTGACATTCTCTGTTCTAAGGTCTCTCCCAGCTCTGACATTCTCTGTTCTAAGGTCTCTCCCAGCTCTGACATTCTCTGTTCTAAGGTCTCTCCCAGCTCTGACATTCTCTGTTCTAAGCTCTCTCCCAGCTCTGATATTCTCTGTTTTAAGGTCTCTCCCAGCTCTGACATTCTCTGTTCTAAGCTCCCTCCCAGCTCTGACATTCTCTGTTCTAAGGTCTCTCCCAGCTCTGACATTCTCTGTTCTAAGGTCTCTCCCAGCTCTGACATTCTCTGTTCTAAGGTCTCTCCCAGCTCTGACAGTCTCTGTTCTAAGGTCTCTCCCAGCTCTGACATTCTCTGTTTTAAGGTCTCTCCCAGCTCTGACATTCTCTGTTCTAAGGTCTCTCCCAGCTCTGACATTCTCTGTTCTAAGCTCTCTCCCAGCTCTGACATTCTGGATTCTAAACTTCCATGTTCTAGGGACTCTTCTCATTCACTCCTACATGATTCTTGGCACACGTGTGGTCCTAGCAAGTGATAATGAGGCTAAACAGAGGCTCATACATACATACAAGTGCAGATAAACACAGGCACACACTTTCACCTACCTAAACAGCCATCTGGGGAAGGAGATGCACCCATATACACACCCTGTGTCTGTCTCTGCCCAGGGAGCCCATTCTCCCCTTGCCCAGTGTCAGAAAGCTTTCAACCGGATTTGCAGCCTGACTGAAAAGGAGAGGAACTTCCCAAATCTTCCCAACCTGGGTTTGGCTCTGCATCCAGGGTAGGGAGGGGCTGCTTTCCTCCCCTCCCCTCCCCCCACCCAGGAGCCTGGGCGGGCTGAACTGCCCCTGATTTATGAGCCCCTCTTGGACATGTTAAACATAGTATTAAGGGTAACAAATGTGGATCACTTTCCTAAATATTCCATGATTTATTCTCAATCCTTCTCTAGGAGGGCCAGCCCCATAAATCCCAGTTCAGGTCACTCACTGAGGCTGCCACCATGGGAGGGGCGAGCTTCAGGGAATGAATGGGCTGGGAGATTACCCTGGCAGGAGGTGGGCAGGAGAGAAGGTAAGCAGATGGAGGCAAAAGCTAGCAGGAGGTCTGGCTCCTTTCAGGAGACAGGACTTAATTCTCAGGCCTGGAGAGATTCTGGCTCTGTTATCCTTGAGGGCTGTGAAAAGAGGAAAGAAATAATTGGCAAAGTCATTTCTCTAGCCTTTAAGATTTACCTAACACCCATGTTTGGTATGTAGAAATGCTATTATGTCCACTTCACAGAATAAGAAACCAAGGCCTCAATGACAAGAAAGAAAGAAAGAAAAAAAAAGAAAGAAAGAAAGAAAGAAAGAAAGAAAGAAAGAAAGAAAGAAAGAAAGAAAGAAAGAAAGAAAGAAAGAAAGAAAGAAAGAAAGAAAGAAAGAAAGAAAGAAAGAAAGAAAGAAAGAAAGAAAGAAAGAAAGAAAGAAAGAAAGAAAGAAAGAAAGAAAGAAAGAAAGAAGAAAGAAAGAAAGAAAGAAAGAAAAAAAGGAAGGAAGGAAGGAAGGAAGGAAGGAAGGAAGGAAGGAAGGAAGGAAGGAAGGAAGGAAGGAAGGAAGGAAGGAAGGAAGGAAGGAAGGAAAGAAGGAAAGAAGGAAGGAAGGAAGGAAGGAAAGAAGGAAAGAAGGAAGGAAGGAAGGAAGGAAGGAAGGAAGGAAGGAAGGAAGGAAGGAAGGAAGGAAGGAAGGAAAGAAGGAAAGAAGGAAGGAAGGAAGGAAGGAAGGAAGGAAGGAAGGAAGGAAGGAAGGAAGGAAGGAAGGAAGGAAGGAAGGAAGGAAGGAAGGAAGGAAGGAAGGAAGGAAGGAAGGAAGGAAGGAAGGAAGGAAGAAACTTCCTTTACCCACACACACACCAGAGCCATAACTAACAATTTTGACATTTGGGATAAGCAGCAGGAAACACTACTTGGGGTCAACCACAGTGGGTGGGGGTCCCTGAAAGCCTGTCTGTTTGGGGGGAGAGGGAGATACTCTAAATCCTTTCACCATCTATGATATGTAATGATATAACTTCATATAGAGGCAGCCATATAGGTATAGAGCCCCCACATAGATACACTCACTTTTATAGACCTTAAAAGCAGAAATATCAGTTTTATACAGATTCCCTCATAGAGAACATATAGACACACAGAGAGACATTTTACATGTATGTGAACATGTACACACATATATCTGCAGATTTACATATCCAAACTGATTATTCAATTTTAACCTGGGTTAATAGCAGCAGATAGGCAGCCAGGTTGCTGGGCCCGCAGTCAGGAAGACCTGAATTCAAATCTAGCCTCACACACTTACTACGTATGTGACCCTGGAGAAACCACTTCACCCTATTTGTCTCAGTTTCCTCATTTATAACATGAGTTCGAGAAGGAAATGGCAAACCATTTTGGTGTCTTTGCCAAGAAAAACCCAAATGGGGTCACAAATTGTTGGACAAAACTGAAATCATTGAACAACCATAACAGGAGAGGATCCAGAAGAGGGAGGCGATAAATTTGCTGATAGGAGGGAACTGGAATAGTGTGCGCAGTTCTAAGCGTCCTATTTTGGAAAGTCACTGATTAACTGGACTGTAATCAGAGGAGGACAATGAGGGAGACTAGAAACTTTGTTGTAGGGAGGTCAAAGGACAGAGAACTAAGATGGCTTATCCAGACAAGGAGAAGAATTAATGGTGGAAAAAGGGACGTGATGAATTATCTCCACATATTTGGAGAACGGTTGAGATCATTAGACTTATGAGATTATTTCCCTCGGATATTATCTCTCATTATCTCCTGAATATATCTTGTTTGTACATAATTGTTTGCATATATGTTGTCTCCCTATTAGACTATGAGGCCCTGTGAGCAGGGACTGTCTGACTTTCCTATTTGTTTCCCCTAGGCTTTCCACAGGGTTTGGCACATAGTAAATACAGAATAAAGGCTTGCTTCATCCATTCATTTCTTTTTTTTTAACCCTTACCTTATGTCTTCTAATTAATTCTGAGTGTTGGTCTCAAGAGAGAAACAGGGTAAGGGTTAGGCAATGGGTATTGAGTGACTTGCCCAGGGTCACATAGCTAGGAAGTATATGAGGTCAAATTTGAACTCAAGACCTCCCATTTCCAGTCCTGACTCTATTCACCAAGCCACCTAGCTGCCCCAATAATAATTCCTGCTACTCATTTTGTTGCTGTTCATTCATTTTAGTTATGTCTAATTCTCTGTGATCCCATTTAGGGTTTTCTTGGCAGGGATACTAGAGTGCTTTGCCATTTCTTTCTCCAGCTCATTTGACAGATGAGGAAACTGAGATAAACAGAGTTCAGTGACTTGTCCAAGGTCGTACAGCTAGGAAGTGTCTGAGGCTGGATTTAAGCTGAGGAAGATGAGTCTTCCTAATTCTAAGCCCAGCACTCTATCCACTGCATTACCTAGCTGCTCAATTTACTCTTCATTAATGTGGTCCTCCCCTATTAGACCAGGAGCTCCTTGAGGATGGGAGCATTTTTTTGCCTTTCTTTGTATCATTGGCCCTTAGCACAATCCCTGGAACATAGTAAATGCTTAATAGATGCTTGTCCATTGGACTTGTCGTGTTCTGATTGGCCATGGAGATCACAGAAAAGAACAATGGTAAGTATCAGATTAGGAAATAAGGAACAATTTGCTGACAACTAGAGCTGTTCCCAAGTGAGCTGGGGCTGTCTACCAATGCAGTGAGTTTCACATCCCTGGAAGCCTTCCCAAGCTGAGGCGAGGCTCCATGACTGTTTGTCCCAAGCTATGGTGGAGGGGGTTCCAGCCCAAGTCTAGGTTGGAGTCAAAGCCTGGCCAGGTCCTTTCTAACTCTGGGTGCTCTGATTGTTTCCATTATTCCTTCATGCTGTCTAACCCCAGGAAAAGCTGGGGTTATCATAACAGCACTAAATCTCCACGAATCCTGGATAGAAAATCTCATTATTTTCTCCAAGTCCAGCCCCGCCCCTGGGGGGTTAGAGGGGTTGGCAGAACCTGGAATTGGAGTTGAGTCAGGCTAGGCGGCTGTGATGTCTGTGAATCATCTTCCTTACCCAGAGATCTCCGGGTCACTAGAGCCTGAGTCTGCATCAAGTCAAGGGAGGGCTTTGGATGGAGCCAGTCACCTCTGGCTAAAGTCTGTCCTGGGGGGTGGCAAAGCAAGGTCCCAGGAAGCAGAGACTTGGGAATTGTGGTGGATCGTGACTCAGGGAGGCAGATGAAAAGAAATAAAATAGTAGCTCTCTTGCCCCACAAACGCCATGGCTAACAATAGACCTCATGTACATAGTCATCCCCTTTCTACCACTCACTCACACAGAGTAGCTAGACTATTCTCATCCCTTATGTACACGTACGCAGTTTTTCTTTTTGTCATTTCTTACTCCTTCAAGACTGACCTTGAGTTGGAACTTCTGAAGCTCCCAATATTGGGAAAAGAGATCTTGGAGAAAAAGGATCTAGGTTCAAAGTTCCACATTTCCCAACCTGGCACATCTAGGCAAGTCTCTCCAACTATCTCAGTTCATTGGACCAAAGAAAGATGATAAAACTTGTATTACCTGCCTTAGGAGGCTGCTATGACTCTTGGGAAAGTTCCCTGCTCTCCCCAGGAAACAATCGGGAAAATGAAGTGCTTGGCTAAGTTAAGGAGTGTCTAAGCTATCTTTTGACTGGCATTCCATGTTCTAAGGTCCTTCCCATCTCTGACATTCTGTGTTCTGAAGCCCCTCTGAACTGACACTTTGGTGCTAAGGTGGTTTTGGAACCCTCTTTTCTAAGGTTCCTTTCTGCCCTGACATGTTGTCTTCTAAGGCTACTCCTGAATCCAACAAGTTGGGTCTTAAAGGTCTACCAGCTGACATATTCTGTTCAAAAGCCCCTCTCAGCTCTCCTATTCTATGACTATTAATTAAATCAGAAAATGGATGTGAAGGCTCATTGCAACTTAAATGCCTAACATTCTTTCTAGAAGCTCATACTTGTATTGGAAGGGAGACAACTGGAACGGCAGATTTGGTATACCGAGACAGCCATAACTTCTCTATAGTTAGTACCCAGCAGTCCCAGCCTACAATACCCATCACTCTTTGCAGAGAATATCTGACAGAGACTCTTCTCGGAGCCCTTTTAGGACCTCACAGAGGAGACCTCCATTCTCCTACTCCTCTTTTTTCCCTTCAGGAAGACCTTTGGTTCTCTCTGCATATGGCTGGTTTGGTTGCAGTTAAATAAAATATGCCAACCAAGCAAGTTTCATCCATCCATCCATTCAATCAGTCACTCATTGATTCAGCAAGTGTTCTTTACATGTCTACAATGGGATACTACTCTGGAGTTCTTTGTTCCTCAATGACCCATGATGGTGGGAATGTGGTAGTGGGGCTGGGGGGGGGGGGGGCGAGGGGCAGGGGGCCAGCAACATTCCTGAAGACCCAAAGCTCCAGACCTGGACGAGACAAGACATACTTTTTGGGTATAGATGCTCTGGCTAGATTGTGTATGTGCGTATAAACATACACACACACATATATGCATGCGGGTATATGTACAATCACATACATACACACATGTAGTTTTTGGTAATATAGAAAGAATCTGAGAAGGGAAATCATAAAATATGAATTCTAGACCCATTTTAACACTCACTAATGGTGTATAGTGATGGGCACCTCACATTTTTTTTAGGTATATCTACAGTTTTATTATAAAACCATTTTGTCATTTATTTAGTATCGGTTCAACTGATGTCAAGACGTTACCAGTGCAGTTTCTGTAATATCTCTAAAGTATTGGAGCTATTGTATTCCTTGCATAGAGTCTCTGTTACCTCCACAATATACAAAGTATCTGCAATCATTATTGCTGCAAATCTGAATTCATATAGACTATTTAGGAAGGAGCTGCATGGTAAGAAATAGGTGACAAGAACAGCCTATAGAGGGCCTTTAAAAATAAACTAACAGGGGCAAGCTGGGTGGCTCAGTGGATTGAGAGCCAGGTCTAGAGATAGGAGTTCAAATCTGGCCTCAGACCCTTCCCAGCTGTGTGACCCTGGGCAAGTCACTTCACCCCCATTGCCTAGCCCTTACAACTTTCTGCCTTGGAACCAATACATAGTATTGATTCTAAAATGGAAGGTAAGGTAAGAGTTTAAAAAAATTAAAAATTAAAAATAAACCAACATGGAATTATTTATTATTCAACAATTCATTTGGGGATTGTTATTTTAAGGAATTATTTTACTTTTTAAAACTGCTAAATTAATACCCATAAAGCTAGTTTAAATATTAGCAGGGTCCAATGAGTACTTTATATGCTTAGAGCTTATTAGGAAACAATACCTGTGCACTGCACTTGTTGTCACACAGCCTTAGAGGGAGAAGGAAATGATATCTCTAATTTTTTAGCCAAAAGAGACAGAAGGTCCTAAATTCAAATCTGGCCTCGGATACTTCCTAGCTGTGCGACCCTCAGCAAGTCACTTAACCCCCATTGCCTAGCCCTTACTATTCTTCTGCCTTAGAACCAATACATGGTATTGATTCCGAGCAGAAGGTAAGGGTTAATATATATATACACACATACATATATATGTTAGTTTTAAAATTATTTTCCTGGTTTTATTTAGTTCATCATCAGAACAATAGATTAATATACCATAACTTATTCAACTATTCCCCAATTGATGGGTATTGCCTCAGTTTCCAATTGTTTGCCAGTACAAAAGGAGCTACTAAAAATATTTGTGTACATATGGGTCCTTTCCTTCTTTTGTTGATCTGTTTTGTGTATAGACCTAGTAGCAGTATAGACAAGCCAAAGGGCATGCATGATATAATATAGTCTGGGGACATAGTTCCACCTAGTTTTCCAGAATGGCAGTTCTAAGCTCCAGCAGTGCCTTAGTGTACTTGTTTGCCATAGTTCCTCCAGGATTTGCATTTTCCCTTTTTTGTCACCTTTGCCAACATGTTGGATGTTAGAAGGTACCTCGGTATTATTTTAATTTGCATTTCCTCTAATTATTATTAATTTAGAACATTTTTATGGCTATTGACAGCTTGGATTTTTCCTCTGAACACTGACTATTCATATCCTTTGACCATTTATTAATAGTAATTTGGCTCTTATTCTTCTATATTGGTGTTGTTTCCCTATAATTCTTAGAAATGAGAATTTTCTAAAATTCTCCCCTCTCCCAAATTTCCTGCTCTTTTCTCATTTTAGCTGCATTGGTTTTGTTTGTGCAAAAGCTTTTTAATTTTATGTAATCAAAATTGTCCATTTTACCTCTGGGAACCTCTCTAACTCATGTTTGTCATGGACTCTTGTCCTATCCATAGATCTGACAGACAATTTCTTCCATTCTTCTCTAACTTATGTATAATGTCATCCCTTATATGTCTAAATCATGTACTCATTTAGAGTTTGTCTTGATATAAGGTGTGAGATGCTGATGTATACTTAGTTTTTGCTAGTCTGCTTTCCAGATTATTAAAAAAGATTTTGTTAAATAGGGAGTTCTTGTGCCAACAGATAGGATCTTTGGATTTATCAAACACAGTCTACTATGCTTATTTGACTTCACATATTATGGACTTAGTCTGTTCCAATGATCAATCTCTCTATTACCAGATTGTTTTGATGACTATAACTTTGGAGTATGGTTTTTAAATCTGGTATTGCTAGTTCCCCTTTCCCCCCATTTTTCTCCTTGATATTGTTGACTTTTTGTTCCTCCAGATGAATTTTCTTATTTTTTATTTATTTAGAATATTTTTCCATGGTTACATGATTCATGATTTCTCCCTCCCCTTTTCCCTCCCCCCTCCCTGATCTGACAAGCAATTCCACTGGGTTATACTTGTATCATTGTTCAAAACCCATTTCCATGATATTTATATTTGCAGTAGAGCAATCTTTTTACACTAAAACCCCAAGCATAGTCCCATCAAACTATGTGATCAATCGTATCTTTTTCTTCTGCATTTCTACTCCCACAATTCTTTCTCTGGGTGTGGATAGTGTTCTTTCTCATAAGTTCCTCAGGATTGCCCTGAATCGTTGACTTGCTTCTGGTAGAAAAGTCAGTTACATTCCATTGTGCCATAATTTATCCGTCGCTGTGTACAACATTCTCCTGGTTCTGCTCCTTTCACTCTGCATCATTTCCTGGAGGTCGGTCCAGTTCACATGGAATCTCTCCAGTTCATTATTCCTTTGAGCACAATAGCATTCCATCACCAACAGATACCACAATTTGTTCAGCCATTCCCCAATCGAAGGGCATCCCCTCATTTTCCAATTTTTTACTAACACAAGGAGTGTGGCTATAAATATTTTTGTACAGATCTTTTTCCTTATTATCTCTTTGGGGTAGTGGTATGGCTGGATCAAAGGGCAGGTAATCTTTTAAAGCCCTTTGGGGATAGTTCCAAATTGCCCTCCAGAATAACTGGATCAATTAACAACCCTACCAATAGTGTATTAGTGTCACAAATTTGCCACATCCCCTCCAGCATTTATCACTTTCCTTTGCTCCCATATTGGCTAATCTGCTAGATGTGAGGTGGTACCTCAGTATTGTTTTGATTTGCATTTCTCTAATCAGTAGGAATTTAGAACACTTTTTCATGTAAGTATTGATTGTTATTTTTTTCTAGCTCTCTAAAGTAATTCTTTAGTAGTTTGATTGGTATGGCACTGAATAAGTAAATTAATTTAGGTAATGCCATTTTTATTATATTGGCTCAGCCTATCTATGAGAAAGTAATATTGCCTCAATTATTTATATGTCTTTAGTTGTGAAAAGAGAGTTTTGTAATTGCATTCATATAGTTTCTGTTAATCACAGAACTTCTGACTTTAATCGAATGCTCTTTCCAGACCATCACAATCCCTCTTCACATTTTCCCATCATCTCCCAGCTTCTAGATAAGCAATGATTCCTAGCCTCCTCCAATTCTACCCCCAGAATGTGCCCCAAGAGCCCACCCCTTCTTGAGGTTCCTTCTAAAAGCTCAATCCTTCCTTTCAGTCTTCCAATGTTGACCTCATTTCAGATTCTATCGACTCCTCCTATTATCTGTTATTTGACTCACATCAGGAGGAGCCTTGGCTGTCTACAGGGCAGAGACCTTCTTTTCCCCGAATTTGCTTTGGAAAAGGTTGTTCACTGAGCTGTTGTCACTAATTGAATAAACTAGGAATCTGATGTGGCCCCCAGATTCCAGAATAAAATTGAGCACCTTGTCCTTGTGTCCCCATCCCTGTCACTAACTGTATGATCTTTTCTCACTCCTCTCTTTATTTAGCAACATCCTTATCCCAAACCTTTTGTACTATGCTTCTCCTTCTTCCCAAAATGTGCTAATGAGGCCTCTGAAAGGATACAAGGGACAAGAAAATAATAGGAGATGAGAGAAATCTTATCCTTAGGGAATGTTACACGGGAGAAAAGGCTTTCCTATACCAACAACTCTTATACATGCACACACACACACACACACACACACACACACACATGCCCCTTTGTGTCTGAGACACAAGAATTAGAGAGACAGGATCCAAAAGGGCCTTGGTAGCCTAGCATATTTGACTGAGTCTAATAATATGAAACAAAATAACACCAAATGTCATCTCACTTTGGGATAAGAAAAATCCGTTTCCTGAGCATAAGATGGTAGAGGTCTGGCTTCTGAAAAAGGACAGGGCAAAGGGCTATAAAACTGGGCATACTCTTTGATCCTGTAATACCATTACTAGGTCTGTATTGCAAAGAGAGGGGGAAAAAAGGTGGGGGAAAAGTCCTACTTGTACAAAAATATTTATAATAGCTCTTTTTGTAGTGACAAAGAATTGGAAATTGAAGGGATATCTACCAATTGGGGAATGGCTGAATAAATTGTAGTACATTATGGTGATGGTGTACTATTGTGCTATAAGGAATGAACAGGATGATTTCAGAAAGAGCTGGAGAGACCTACATGAACTGATGCAGAGTGAAATAAGCAGAACCAGGAGAACATCGTACAAAGTAACAGCAACTGTAGAATGATCAACTGTGAGAGAGTTGGCTACTCTCAGCAATACAATGATCCAGGACAATTCTGAGGGATATCAAAAGTTTTTATGACCCTTAGCTGCATAAAAGAGGGACAGAGAAGGGGCGGCTCGTCTTGGTCAATAGAGAGCTGGGGAGAATCTGGGTTTAAGTTAGGTCTCCGATACTGTCGAGCTATATAACCCTGGGCAAGTCACTTAACCCCAGTTGTCTAGTCCTTACTGTTCTTCTGCTTAGACTGTCACTTAATATCGATTACAAAATGGAAGGTAAGGGTTTAAAAAGAAGAAAAAGAGGACAAAGATTGTTGGGATGAGGTTAGAGTCTCATTGTACTTTATCTTCATCAAGATCCATCTGAAATACTGTATTTTGTACTTGGTACTATGGTTTAGGAAAGTTGGGGATAAGCTCTTGAGTGTCCAGAGGAAGGTGACCAAGATAGTGAAGGGCCTTGAGTCCATATCATGTAAGGATTGGTTGGAAGAATTGGGTATGTTTCATCTGAGAAGAGAAGACTCCTGGGGACATGATAAGGTGTCTTCAAATATTTGAAAGGCTATCACATGGAGAAGGAATTAGACTTGTTCTCTTTGGTCAAATTAAGAACAATGTATACAAATTGCAAAATGATCTAATGTAGCTATGTAGGCTTGATTGGAGGGAAATCTTTCTTTAAATTCATGCTATCTGAAAATGGAATCAGCTATTTCAAAAAATGGGGGGCTCCCATTTTTGGATGC
The DNA here is from genome assembly GCF_027887165.1 of Monodelphis domestica. Lineage (NCBI taxonomy): Eukaryota > Metazoa > Chordata > Mammalia > Didelphimorphia > Didelphidae > Monodelphis > Monodelphis domestica. Next base: position 385,568,910 of record NC_077230.1, on the reverse strand, counting down.
CTTCAAGCAGAATTTGGGTGACAACTCATCAGGTAGTTTCTAGTGGGAATTTATTTTGTGTATGGTTTGGACTAGATGGTCACTGAGGTACCATCAAATTCTCAAACTCTCTGATCCTGTGAACCTCCTCTCTCCTTCTTCCTTGCCTCCATCATGCTAAAACAGCCCCTGTCTTCAAGAAGCTCATATGCTAATGGAGGAGATACATTATAAACAACTATGTACATTATATATATATATATATATATATATATATATATATGCATAGATGTCTCTGTGTATACATATATGTGGTAAACTGTAGATCATCTCAGAAGAAAGAAAGAGATTTAAAGAGGACTATGAAAGACTTCTTACAGAAGGTGGGACTTTAGCTGAGACTTGAAGGAAGGCAGGAGATAGAATTGAAAAGGGAGATACTTCCAACATTGGGGACAGCCAGTGAAAAATGCCCAGAGCCAAGAGATGGAGCATCTTATCTGAGAAACAGCAAGGAGGCCAATGTTAAAGGAGCACAGAGAAGTAAGATATAAGAAGACTAGAAAGGGAGAATGCTAGAATGGTTAAGGATCTTAGAATATAGAATGAACAAGACAAGAATTTGGAATACAGATTGTCAGAGTTGGGAGGAAACAAGATATAGGATATTGGAAGGGGAAGGGATTTTAGAACAGAATATTTAGACTAGAAGGGACTTTAGAACATAAAACTCTAGAGATAAAAGGGATTCTAGATTATAGAATGTCAGAGCTCAAACAGACTTTTAAAATATAAAATGTTAAGAAATACAAAATGGGGGCAGCTAGGTAGCATAGTGGATAGAGTGCCAGACCTGGAGTAGAGAGGACCTAGATTCATATCTGACTTCATATACTTTCTATTTTTGTGACCCTAGGCAAGTCACTTAATCCCAATTGCCTTGCCCTTGCTGCTTTTCTATCTTAGAATTGATACTAAGTGGCAAAGAACTGGAAAGTGAGGGCAGGTCCATCCATTTGGGAATGGATGAACAAGTTATGGTATATGATCGTAATGGAATCCTATTGAGCCATAAGAAATGAGGAACAGGATGAGTTCAGAAAAAAAAAAAACTTGGAAAGATTTATATGAACTGATAAAAAATGAAGTGAGAAGAACCAGGAGAACACTGTGCAGTAACAGCAATATTGCATGATGATCAACTGTGAAGATCTAAACCATTATCAGCAAAGCAAGTCTATAAGATATCCTCAAAGGACCCATGATAAAAAAATACTGTCCACAGCTAAAGAAGGAACTGGTGGTAGAGACTGATTGAAGATTAAAGCATACCATCTTTCGCTTTATTTCCTTCATGAGTTTTTTTATTATATGCATAATATATGTCTTCTTTCACAGCATGAGGAATATGGAAATATGTATTATATGACAGCACCAGTATAACCTATATAAGCATTGCTGAAGGTGTGGCACACGTGCAGAAACGGCACTTGGGGAGCTGCTCCATACCCTCTCTTTCCAGTGCCCAAGGACATTTTTTGCATGCCCAGCCTCTCTGACCAGCTGCCCAAAATAAGTACTTCCTCTGCTCTCTGGGGTAAGGGGGCTCACAGGCAGCTTGAAGTTGCAATTTGGGCACCCAAACTTGGAAAACCTTCACCAGCACTGACCTATATTAATTAGTCTATTTACCACCTTGGGGAAGGAGGAAGGAGAGAATCTGAATAACAAAATGCCAGAAACAATTGTCAAAATTTGTTTCTAAATATAATTGAAAAAAAATTTAAATCTGATAAAAGAATTGATACTAAGACAGAAGGTAAGGGCTTTAAAAAATCCCCACAAAATGTCTGTATATTCTTGGTCCCTTCCCACTTTCTTTTTCTTTGCTTTTTTCCTGGCATGGCACTTTTTTTTTCCATGGCACTTAGAACACAGAATGTTTGATCTAGAAGGGACATTATAACATAACACCATAGAGAGAGAAGGAATTTTAGAACAAAGAACATCAGAACTCAGACTTTAAAATACAAAATGTTCAGAGGCACAAAATATATTTAGGTTCCTGTTCCCTTTCCTCTCTGACTTTCTTTGCCTTCTCCTGGAGCTGTTAGGACACTTAGAACACAGAATGTTTGATCTAGAAGGGACATTAGAACATAACACCATAGAGAGAGAAGGAATTTTAGAACAAAGAACATCAGAACACAGACTTTAAAATACAAAATGTTCAGAGGCACAAAATATATTTGGGTTCCTGTTCCCTTTCCTCTCTGACTTTCTTTGCCTTCTCCTGGAGCTGTTAGGGCACTTAGAACACAGAATGTTTGATCTAAAAGGGAGAGTGGAAACTTTTCCATTGTACAAATGAGGAAACTGAACTCAGGACAGATCAGCTCCCAAAGGAAACTGATTTACTCTTAAAATCCACTCTCAGGCTCCCAGTAGCCCCCTTCACCCCTTCAGGCACATCAAGCAGCTTTTCTGACAACTGCTTTTGTTAAGCCACAGCTGGAACAAAATCTTGTCAGGCCCCAGATGGTTCCAATCCCATGTAGCCCCTTCCTCTCTGGTTGCTACAGTAGTTGAAGGTGCAGTCAGGTCTTAAAGCAGTTCCTGGTTGGGTCTGAGGTTTCTCTGGAGTTTTTCCTTCATCCTCATCCCCATGGGCATCTCTGCTCTCCTCCCCCCTGGTGTCTCTTTGGGCTAACTAGTACCTGAGACCTAGGGCTTTTACTCTGGTGGCTGTGAGCTGTGACTTCCTCTTCCCCACAGCCCAGAAGATTCCTGATGAAGAGAAAAAGGTCTCTAAGATCTCCATGATCCCCCAGTCCCTTTCCCCTGCCAAGACTGCCCAGAGCAAGCATTTCCCAAGCTGCCCAGATTGTATGAAAATATCCATTTCAGCTGCTGCCTTCTTCCTGACTCCAGGCCCAGGGCCGGACACGCTCTCAGCACAATGAGGGCATTTTCCCCTCAATCTGAAAGGCCTGCGTGGGGAAGATGAAAAGGCTAGGCACAAAAATTGACTTCCACACTGAGCAAAGGATGCTCATCAGGGACAGCCTCTCCCAGAGTTCTGGATGTTCTCAGTCTGTTCTCTTCCTGCCCTGAGCAAGGTACCCCTCGGCTCTGCTCCCTTACAGGCGTAGCATGTCCTCTTCACTGCCCGGTCAGTCAGGGCTCAGTCATTGCCCCAGCTGCCACTGATTCCCCCCATTATGTTGAGGATCCATATTGCCATCCTCCCTCAAAGTCATTTTCAAATTCTTCACCTTTTACCTTCAAGCGCTTGCAAAATCTTGTTGAGACATCTTTCTGGTCAAACAGCAACTGCCCTCATGGATCAAATGAGATGATATTTACACAGTATTTACTTAGCACAGTACATACATGTTCATTCTCTTCCCCATCCCCAGTTCAGGCTAAGCCGTACCCAGGATGCTTTCAAGGGCTCAAAGGAAAGTGAACTCACATCCTTATATATCTATTCAATGATGACAAGCAATCCTCAGAGCCTCACAGCTAGCATTTATAGGACACTTTAAGGTTTGCAAAACACTTTACAGTTATTGTCTCATTTGATCCTCCCAGCAACCCTGGGGACGTTATTATCCCCATGGGAGAGATGAGGAAACTGAGGCAGACAGAAGTTGGGACTTGCCCCAAATTACAAAGAGAGTATCTGAGGCTGAATTTGAACTCCTGGTTTTTCTGATTCCAGGCCTTGGGCTTTATCCAACTGGGCCATCTAGCTAAGTAGCAGCTTAGTGACTTATCCTAGGACTATTCTATCTGAACTTCATCAGAAAAAATGAGTAGAATACAGGCTTGCTGATAATGATAATAATAACAATAATAACAATAACTTGGAAGGCTTGGCCAATCCTTGAAGCATGCTCTGATTTATCCTTTCAGCTGGGTTCAATAAGGCACGAGCAACATTTCCTGACTGGTTTCAACCCAACACACAGATCTTCTGGGATCCAGTTTCCTTCCATGAGCAACAGATAGGGATAATACTATGAATAATAAAAAGTCTTTTGGGTAGCTGAGGAGTGAGAAATAACTCAGGAGATTCAGTAGGGGCTCAGTTTGAAAGGAAAGCCATAGAAAAGGATCAAACAAATGATCTCTTGCTCTCTTCCCTGATGATTTTCATTTTCATTTATTTTTTAAACCCTTCTCTTCCATCTTAGGACCAGTACTAAGTATTGGTTCTAAGGCAGAAGAGCGGTAAGGGCTAGGCAGTGGGGGTTATCACAGGGTCACACAACCAGGAAGTGTCTGAGGTCAAATTTGAACCCAGGACTTCCCATCTCTAGGCCTGACTCAATCCACTCAGCTGCCCCGATATTTTATTTCTAAATGAGAAATTTTAACTCAGAGGGAAGAGAGAGGAGGAAAAGGAGAGATGTGAAGACAAGGAATAAAATAGATGGAAGGAGAAACTGGGAGGGAAGGGGAAGAGAGAGAAACTGATGGGCACCAAGTCCAGATTTCAAGAGGAAAGTGTGGGTAACAGGGTTGCTATATCAGTCCTTACCTAGCAGAAGAACCAAAGCTAACTAGCTCTCACCAGTAAAAGATTTCCTCATAAAATCCTTCTTTAGTGAGAAGCAAGAATTGGCAGTTAAATCCCTGCCATTGTATTTACTAAATAAAAGGCTGTTTACCCTGAGGCTGAGGGTTCATGGAAAAGGCAACTGGGAACTATTATTAAGGGGACAGAGCCAGGGGAGAAGGGGGTGGAGAAGGGGCCTTGTAGGGGGCAGAGACCTAGTAACTCAGCCCTGACTACATAGTGCGGGGGGGGGGGGGGGGGGGGGGGGGGGGGGGGGCCAAAAGGGATGTAAGAGAGTTGCCGTTGGAGTGGGAGGCTGCAGGAAGGGGGAAGAGGCTACCCACTCCATTTTGGCAGTGGATGCAGCCATCCCAGACTGTCTGTTCAAAGGAGGGATCTTATAAAATACCCTCATGTCTCTTAATCTGACTGTGCGTTACACACAGTAGGTCAATACTGTAGTAGAAAGACTACTGCCTCTGGAGTCACCGGACATGGATTCCAATCCCAGTTGTGTGACCTTGGGTTTATTTGACTTCTCTAGTCTTCATTTTCCTCATCTGTAAAATGAAATGTTAGACCAGATTATTGCTAGCCTCCCTTCCAGCTCTCAATCTTCCTATAATCTCAAATATTGATTAAGTGAGGATGGAGCCAAAATGGCATCTTAGTAGCAGCAATAATCTCAAATATTTATGGAAATTAATTCTTCAGAGACCCAAACCAGCTAGAGGATATCAGAGTTGTGAGGAGACATTAGACTGAAGTATTTTGGCATTGGAGGGGCTTAATCAAGGCTCTCATTTAATTAGTGACAAAATTAAGGTCCTGAGAAGGGAAAGGATGTGGTACAGGTAGTTGGTGGTTCTCTCTTTGGGGGATTTTTAGAGACTTACAGGGCCAACAGTGAGAGCTACTGACTTCAGATAAACAAGGCATTAATTGTGCATCAGGAGGAACTGATTCCTGAGGATTTCCTCCTGAATTCCTGCCAAAGACCCCTTTTCATAGCCCTAATGCCTCCCAAGTATCTTCTAATGGATTTCCTAGTTTAGTTCATTTTGCTTATCACAAGTGCCAATCAATGGTGATCACTTGGCATTTCCATGGTTACAAAGTAAGCTGACCCTTTGTTTGGTTCCCCATTCCCTCCCTGTTCCCCTCACAGCATCATATACTTAGGGGGACCTGAGAGGTCATCTAGTCCAACCCTTTCATTTTACAGAAGAGAAAGCTTGGACCCAGTAAGGAAGTGAGTTACCCATGGACACAAAGGAAGCAAATGGCTGAAGTTAGATTTGAATTTGGGTGACAGGATTTGAAGAGCATAGATTTAAAGCTGGATGGGACCTGATAGATCATCTGGTTCAATCTCCTTATTTTATAGGTAAGGAAACTGAAACCTAGAGAGGAAGTGAATTATTCAAGGTCACTCAGGAGCTCTGATTCTGAATCCAGGGGTTTTAAATAGCCTTCTACCATCTACTGCATGTGGGCAGGTCTTCTTAGCTCACTTGTGGATGGACCTACCTATATACAAACAAGATCATTCCTCTTTAAGTGATGACTGGACAGTTGATGTGATTAGACTAGAAAATAGGATATTTGACAGAAGGAACTATTGGTTGTTTATAGTGGGTTTTGCTTTTTTTTTGGTCTTTGTCTTCCTGATCCTAGCATAGTGCTTGGTACATGGTAGGTACTTAACTGTTTATGGAGTCAAATTGAATTGATTTAAAGTCAGAAAACTTGGATTTGAGTCCTGGTTCTATCTACCCTCTTGGGGCAGCTAGATGCTGCCATAGTGCATGGATGCCCAGTCCTGGAATCAAGAAGACAGACCTTTCTGAGTTCAAATCTGGCTGCAGACACTAACTTGCTGTATAACTATGGGCAAGCCACTTACCCCTATTTACCTCGGTTTCCTCATTTGTAAAATGGTCTGGAGAAGGAAATGTCAAGCCAGTCCAGTATCTCTGCCAAGAAAATCCCAAATGGGGTCACAGAAACGACTGAAACAAATCTATCACTTGCTAGCTCATGTAGTCTTCTACATGGAAATAAATAGCTATGTACAAGCTATATACAGGGTAAAGAGGTCACTATTGAAGGGAAGGAAGGCTCCAGCAGCTGAGAGACTGGGCAGAAGTGCTTTGAGATCTTGTTCATTCATTTCAGTCTTATCTGACTCTTCATTACCCAACTTGGGGTTTTCTTGGCAAAGATCCTGGAGTGGTTTGCCATTTCCTTCTCCAGCTCATTTTACAGACAAGGAAACTGAGGCAAACAGGGTTAAATGACTTGCCCAGGATCACATAGCTTGTAATTGTTTGGAGATCAGGTCTTCCTGACTCCAGGTCTGATGCTATGTTCACATTTCCAGAGAACTACCAACCTCAGGGTGCTATGTAAAGACCAACCCTTACAATGATAAAAATCAGCTTAGCATAATAAACTAAGAATAGATCCTGGAGTCAGAAGACAGAGATTCAAGTTCTACCTCTGACACATATTGGCTGTGTGAGACCTTGGATCAATCACTTAATCTCTTAAGACTTTCTAAGATCATAAATTACAAGGCAGGTTCTGACTGCTGTTTTGTAGAAGGAGTTTTTTTGTTGGAAGTTCCTAAAGCAAAGAAATCACGTGCTCTATACTCTTCCCCCACCCCCTCCTAAATGTGTCGGGAGATATAAGGCTAACACATATGGCTGCAAGTCTGTCTGGACATACAACTGCAGGTCAGAGTAAGGGGAAGCCAGGGGAGACAGTGAGCTGTCCCAGGCCTCCTCCAGATGTGGGACAGCAAGCGTTAAAGAAAGCCCCAGAATTCAGAGGCGCTACTGGAGGCCAGGATCTCCAGGGAGGGCCTCATTCCAGGCTCAGCTATTTCGGAGGGTAATAATGCCAGCTGACCCAACAGCAAATAAACAAGGAGAGATAAGGAGAAATGGATCAGAGAGAAGAGGAGAAAAATCCGAGATGAAGCGGAGAAGTTATAAGGCACAATTAGATCGGAAACAACTGGGAGCTGAACCCTGGCCAACATTTCCTCTGAACTGTTGTCAGAATGCCCCAGGCTATTAAGACTGGTTAGGACTCTTGGAACCCACACTGCCATATATTAGGAGATTTTGTATCTTTCAAGATAAAAGGGTTTGTGGGATGTTGGGGGGGGGGGGTTCTCTCTGTAAATAAAAATTACCTGTTGTCATTGGTCAGTCACACTTCAGGTCTGAGATTCTGAGGCCATGATGGCTTTGGGGATTGGCTGAGGTGGGTCAAGGTAGCTACGATGTCAGGAGGCACCCCACTTTTTAGAATGGGGAAGATGGAGGAGAAGGAGGAGCAGCAGAGGATTTAGAGTAGGGAGGAACCTGAGATTATCTAGACCAAGCCTCTCATTTTGTACAGATAAAGAAATCAAGGACTGGAGACTAAAAGACTAGGTCAAGATCATTAGTTAAGTAATAAGATGAGTTGATGAAACCAGATATTAAAATTCCAAATCCAGAGAACCAATTAAATCATGGTGGCAGGTTGCTGGGTCCCTGCTAACATGGGGCTTTCTGCTATAATGATGTACTAATACAAAGGGGTTCCACATTAGGAAAATGCTTTCTATATATGAAGATTAAAATGGATTAGGCAGGTAACCTGGAGAATGAATTGCATAATCAATGAATATTCACTTTACTGAAGGAGTAATGGACTTTCAGCACCTGCAAGGCAGCTCTCCAGAGAGACCATTCCCAACAACCTGAGGCTTATCAGATGTTGGACAGGGAGTCAGAAAGAGCAGAGTTCTGTTTCTAGGACTGCTTCTAATCCTGTATCATCCTGGGGCAATCACTTGTCATCTGGGATCTCAAGATCTTCATCTTTAAAATGAGAAGGGTGGGGAGGCAGAGTCAAGATGGTGGCTTAGAGGCAGCAAAAGGTCAGACCTCTGCAAACCCTTCCTCACCAATCAAAAACACAATGCTTCAAGGGGACTGAAAACCAAATCTAACAACAGGACAGAGCTAGGGAACCCTCCTCCTGGGTCCAACTTAAAAGGTACACTCCCCCCCCAAAAAAGCCTGAATTCTAGAACATGCCGGCTTAAGGGGAAGGAAGAAGGAAGGTCCCAGGACCCCTCCCCCACTTACAGCACTGATGCTCCAACAGTGACTGGAATCTCTGGGCAGGCAAGGGTGCTAGTTTGGAGGGAGAATTTTGCTGGCAAATCTGTGCCAGGCTCAGGGCTTAGAACATAGACAGCATAGAGGTAGCTGAAGGAGATGCACAGAGCAGGCAGCCCAGTCACAGCTGAAATGCTCCATCTTGCCCCCACCCCTTTGCTGGAGGTTTTGGCCTTAAGGCACAGTGAGCTTTGCAGATCAACTCCAAATAAGGGCAGATACGAAGCCTTCAGTGGACAGGGAAGCTCAAGCTCCAACACCCCTCCCCCACAGCCTGATCTGAGAGCCTCTCTGACTGAGCTCCAAGGGCAAAGGCTGCAGCAAACTACAGACAACAACCTTGACAATAGGGCAGGAAGCCCAGCTCCTTTTCAGCTTCTGCTGTCAGCCAGGGAAGATCGAACTACCTGATCAAAGAGCAGAGCAGAGAAAAAAAACCCTTAAGAACAGATCAAGCACTCACTGATCCAGCACAAAATGAGAGAGCAAGACTACAGACAACTACGGGGGAGGGGGGGCAGGGGGAAGAAAGGGGAAATATGAGTAAACAACAGAAGAAGAAAAAAGAAATTACAATCCACAGCTTCTATGAACAAAGAGCAAATGAAACAGAAGACGATTAAGGAACACCAAGAAAAAACACAGAAACTCTAACAAATTGAACACAGGCTTTGAAAGAACTCAAAATACAATTCAAAAAACAATTAAGAGAGGCTGAAGACAACTGGTAAAAGAACTTAAAAAGCAAAATAAATCATTTGGAAACATAAAAATAGTGTCTTGAAAGCCAAAATTAATCAGCTTGAAAATGAGGCAAAGAAGATGAATGATGACCTCCAAAGAAAATAAGAACAGAGGGAGAAGGATAATCAAAAATCCAGGGAGGAAATTCAGTCTTTAAAAACTAGAATACAACAACTAAAAGCAAACAACTTCACAAGACAGCAGGAAACTATAAAAAAAACAAAAGAATGAAAAAAAATGAGGAAAATATGAAACACCTCATCCACAAAACAGAAGATTTAGAAAATAGATCGAGAAAAGACAACTTAAGAATCCTTGGTCTACTGGAAGATCATGACAAAAGAAAAAGCCTGGACATTATTCTACAGGAAATTATCCAAGAAAACTGCCTCAACATCCTAAAGCAAGAGGGAAAAGTGGAGATTGAAAGAATTCACAGATCACCTTCTGTACTTAATCCCCAACTGACAACACCCAGGAATGCTATAGCCAAATTCAAGAACTCCAGGAAAAAATGTTACAAGCTGCTAAGAAGAAGTCATTCAGATACCATGGAATTATAGTTAGGATAACACAGGATCTGGCTGCAACTACAATTAAGGACTAAAAGGCATGGAATATGATATTCTGGAAAGCAAGGGAACTAGGTCTACAACCAAGAATCAACTACCCAGCAAAACTGACTATATTCTTGCAGGGGAAAGTATAGCCATTTAATAAAATAGAAGACTTCCAAACATTCATAAAAGACCAGACCTGAACAGAAAATTTGATGCCCAAACACAGAGCACAAGAGAATCACCAAAAGGTAATTAAGAAAGGGGACAAAATTTTAAAAAAAGCAAAAAAAAAACTTTTTTAAGGTACCCAATAAGTTAAAATGATATGTATACCCTATAAGAAAAGAGGATATTGATAATTCCTAAAAATTGTTATTATCACCTGGGTAGCTAGAAGAATTATATTTAGAGAGAACAATGACAAACTGTATAGGATGTAATGCCAAGACATAAATATGTATATAGATACATGTATGATAAATATATATATATATATATATATATATATATAAAACTAGAGGTAAAAAAAGAGGTTAATACTAAGAGAAATGGGAAAAGAAACAAAATGTGGTAAATTTATATGTCATAAAGAAGCACACAGTGGGAGTGGGAGAGAACACCAATATACAGGAAGGGTAAAGAGGTTAGAGATAGGAAATACTTAATTCTTACGTGCATTGAAATTGACTCAAGGAGGGAAGAACAATCAAATTCATTGGGGCATAGAATCAATTTGTGCTCTACAGAGAAGTAGAAGACTTCTGGGGAGGAAAGAAATACAAGGGAGGGAGAAGGTGGGGGGTAGTGTGAATCTTAAAAACTACTCAGACTGTACTTTAGAAGATTTGATTTAGCTATTTCCTTATTGTAACAATGGAGATACTTGGTCTAACAAGAATCAGGAGTGTCTTGGGAACTTTACGTTACTCCACCCATATTTAAACATACTTTAGGGGAAGATAAAGTTGTAAATTCCTGATTGAACAATGAAGGTACTTAACTCATACCTTATAGTGAAGCTAGAACCTTAAGCTAAGTCTATTTTTAGATCTAATACAAAAGGGTGTTAAGTACCTATAAAGGTTAAATTAATCACAAAAGGTCAAGTAACTCACAAAAGGCAAGCTTAACAAAGAAGCGTGAAGTACTCGGAAAATATAATCTAACCAGAGAAGGTGAGAACTAAAAGAGTGGTGAGAACTAAGAATGGGCAGTCCTGGAAAAAAAAAGCATCTACAGGGGTAAAAAGTCAATTCAGGCAATTCAGTTTGGAGTGGAATTCATTTCTGAACTCAGTTCAGGAGACTGAGTACAGTGGAGGACTGGAACGCAGCTTGGAGATGGTCTCTTGGTGTGTGATAAGACTGACTCCCTTTCCTTTAGACTCAGGAAGGCCACTTTGGCCAAGACCTTTAACTACTGCCCTGGCTCAGACTCTCTCTCTCTCTCTCTCTCTCTCTCTCTCTCTCTCTCTCTCTCTCTCTCTCTCTCTCTCTCTCTCTCTCTCTCTCTCTCTCTCTTCTTTAATTCCTTCTCTCTATATATTAATTAAAATCTCCATAATTCCCAGCTGACTTGGGTATTTTATTATTTGGGACTCATCCCTGGTGACCAATTATTTAGATTTAAGTCAAAACACTGAAATTTATCCTTACAGTATTTTTAAAAGATCATAAAGAAAATAAGAGGGGGATAAGAAGAGAGAGGGGAATAAAATAAGGGTGGGAATTAGTGGGACTGATTAAAAACAAAACACTAGTGTAGAACAAAATAGGGAAAGAAGAAAGGGCAGGGCTAGGAGTGGAAATCAAAATACTAGGAAATACACAGCTGGTAATCATAACTCTGAATGTGAATGGAATGAACTCACCCATAAAATGCAAGCAAATAGCAGAGTAGATTAGAAACCAAAACCGTGCCAAATGCTGTCTACAAAAAACACACATGAGGAAGGTAGACATGCATAGGATAAAAGTAATGGGATGGAGTCAAATCTATTGGGCATCAACTAATAAAAAGAAGGCAGGAATTGTAATCATGATATCTGACAAAGCCAAAGTGAAAATAGATCTAGTTAAAAGAGACAGGGAAGGTAATTACATCCTGATAAAAGGCAGTATAGACAATGAGGAAATATCAGTACTCAACATATATGCACCAAATGGCATAGCATCCAAATTTCTAAAGGAGAAACTAGTGGAGCTCAAGGATGAAATAGATAGAAAAACTATACTAGTGGGAGACCTGAACCTTCCTCTATCAGAACTAGATAAATCAAACCAAAAAAATAAATAAGAAAGAGGTAAGAGAAATGAATGAAATCTTAGAAAAATTAGAGTTGGTAGATAGGTGGAGAAAAATAAATAGGGACAAAAAGGAATACACCTTCTTTTCAAAAGCACATGGTACATTCACAAAGATTGACCATTACTAGGGCATGAAAACATTGCAAACAAGTGCAAAAGAGCAGAAGTAATAAATGCAATCTTTTCAGATCACAATGCAATCAAAATAATAATTAGGAAGGGTACATGGAGAGGCAAATCAAAAATTAATTGGAAATTAAATAATACAATTCTCCAAAATTGGTTAAAGAACAATTCATAGAAACAATTAATAATTTCATTGAAGAAAATGACAATGTGGAGATATCCTTTCAAAATCTATGGGATGCTGCCAAAGCAGTACTTAGGGGGAAATTTATGTCCCTGAGTTCATATATTAACAAATTAGGGAGGGCAGAGGTCAATGAATTGGGCATGCAAATTAAAAAACTAGAAAATAAACAAATTAAAAATCCTCAGATGGAAACTAAATTATAGATCCCAAAAATTAAAGGAGAAATTAATAAAATTGAAAGTCAAAGAACAATTGATTTAATATATAAGACTAGAAGCTGGAACTTTGAAAAAACAAATAAAATAGACAAGTACTGATCAATCTAATTTAAAAAAGGAAAGAAGAAAAACAAATTAACAGTATCAAAGATGTAAACAGAGACCTCACCTCTAATGAAAAGGAAATTAAGACAATAATTAAAAACTATTATGCCCAAATATATGGTAATAAATATGGCAATCTAGGTGATATGGATGAATATTTACAAAAATATAAATTTCCTAGATTAACAGAAGAAGAAAAGGAATACCTAAATAACCCCATATCAGAAAAAGAAATTGAACAAGCCATCAAAGAACTCCCTAAGAAAAAATCCCCAGGACCAGATGGATTCACAAATGAATTCTATCAAACATTCAAAGAACAACCAATCCCAATATTATACAAACTACTTGACAGAATAAGCAAAGAAGGAGTTCTACCAAATACCTTTTATGACACAAATATGGTACTTATTCCAAAGCCAGGCAGGTCAAAAACAGAGAAAGAAAACTACAAACCAATCTCCTTAATAAATATAGATCCAAAGATCTTAAATAGAATACTAGCAAAAAGACTCCAGCAAGTGATCACGAGGGTTATTCATTATGACCAGGTGGGATTTATACCAGGAACACAAGGATGGTTCAATATTAGGAAAACCATCCATATAATTGACCATATCAACAAGCAAACCAACAAAAATCAGATGATCATCTCAATAGATGCAGAAAAAGTGTTTGAAAAAAATACAACACCCATTCCTATGAAAACACTAGAAAGTATAGGAATAGAAGGGGCTTTCCTAAAAAATAATACACAGTATATATCTAAAACCATCAGCAAACATCATCTGCAATGGGGATAAACTAGAAGCATTCCCAATAAGATCAGGAGTGAAACAAGGATGCCCATTATCACTTCTATTATTTGACATTGTACTAGAAACACTAGCAGTAGCAATTAGAGAAGAAAAAGAAACAGAAGGTATTTAAAAAGGCAATGAATCACTGTCAGAGATATCAGAAAGATCATATCCTGGAGAAGTGGAGAAGTCCTCAAAGACTGAAGAAAAGCAAAAGTTTTCCCTGATATGAAAAGAATTCAAGGGAATCAAGTATAGGTCAGTGAGCTTAATTTGTGATGCCTGGTAAAATCCTAGACCACATTATTCAAGAAATGACTAGTGAATGGAGAAAAAGAAGGAGGAGATCTCAAAGAGTCAGCTCTGACAGTGACTCAGTCATCCTTTAGATCACTTCACTCAGTACTTCTCAGTTGGTCCAGCTGACTTGAGTTTTATTGATAGGAGTGATCTCTTACTCTTTCTTTTCTCATCTTCAATGCCAATTCCTTTATCAATAAGCTCTTATTAAGTGCCACATATTGTTCAAAATGTCAGGGAGTCAAAAAGAGATGAAAGACAGTCCCTGCCCTCAAGGAGATCACAATCCAGTGGGGGAGACAACAAGCAAATATTTTTGAGTCACTGTCAGAGATATCAGAAAGATTGTATACTGGAAAAGTGGAGAAGCCCTCAAAGACTGAAGAAAGGCAAAAGTTCTCCCTGATGAAAAGAATTCAAGGGGAAAAGAATGAGGTCATGCCAGATTGACCTTATTTCCTCTTTTGACAGAGCAAACGAAACTGGTAGTTTAAGGGAATGTGATAGAACGAGTTTACCCAGATTTTGACAAAATATCTGATAAAGTTTCCCATGCTGTTCCCATGGAAAAGATGAAAAGCTGTGGGTTAAATGCTAATACAATTAAATCCACGGTTTTTAACCTGGGGCCTATGAACTTGTTTGTTTAATTTTAAAAGTATATTTCGGTAACTATATTTCAAAACAACTTGTTTCCTTTATAATGTATCTTATTTTGAGGAGTCCAGAGGCTTTACAAAAGCAACCAAGGGGTCCATGACCCAAATGAGGTTATTGTTGTTGTTGAATCATTTCAGTCACATCCAATTCCTTGTGACCCCATTTGCGGTTTTCTTGGCAAAGAAACTGAACTGGCTTGCCATTTCCTTCTCCATTTCATTTTACAGTTGAGGAAACTGAGGCAAATGGTTAAGTGAATTTGCCCAGGGTCATCTAGCACTAGCTAAGGCCAGATTTGAACTTAGGAAGATGAGTCTACCTAACTCCAATCCAGCAGTCTATCCCCATGTCACCTAGCTGTCTAAAATGAGATTAAGAACTCCTGAATTCAACAGACTGAAACCGCTTAAAGAGCCAAACTCAAACTGTACAAATTAATGACATGATGTCTAGTTGGAAGGAAGTCTCGGGTGTAGTGATCTCGGGATACATGTTTGGCACTGGGCTGCTTCTCATTTATATCAGTTATTTGCATAAGGGCATCATCATTATTACATTTTCATATGAGAAAAAGTAGAGGCATTGAAAGGATAGGGGAGAGGAGATAGATCTAGATTAGATCATAGAGACAGGATCCAAAGAGATTTTAACAAGCCAAAATATTGACCCAAATCTAATTAGATGAAACTTAATTGGGGTAAATGTAGTCTTACTCTTAATAAATATAAACAATTTCAGCTTTACAAATAAGCATAGTTAGAGAGGACATCATCAGGAAGAATAGTATTTTTGAAACCCTTCCCTTCCCTCTTACACAATATCGGTTCCAAGGCAGAAGACCAGTAAGAGCTAGGCAATGGGGATTAAGTGACTTGCTTAGGGTCATATAATTAGGAAATATCTGAGTTCAAATTTGAACCCAGGATTTCCTGTCTCCAGGCCTAGCTCTCCATCCACTGAGTGACCGAACTGCCCCCATGGAGCTTCTGTTTGCAGTCATGAGTTGGACTAGATGACTACTGAGGTTCCTTTGAACTCTGAAATTCTTTGAGTCTGGGTTTTAAGGTCACTTCCTCAATGGAGATGGGTAGTGTGGGTCTTAAAGAAATCATGTCAAGGAGATCATCAAGGACATGTATGACTGGAAAAAAGAAGAGAGAATCAGGCTGAGGAATAACTGATGGACAGAACATACGCTCCATTGGTATCCATGAAATGTCTAGAAAAATGGAGGTCCCCAGAATGTTGAGTGGATTCTCTATTTTGCTTTGTTTTGTTTTGTTTTTATAACCTGACCTTCCATTTTAGAATCAATACTATGTTTTGGTTCCAAGGCAGAAGAGTAGTAAGAGCTAGGTGATGGGGATTAACAGGGTCACCTAGTTAGGAAGTATCTTAGGCTAGATTTGAACTCAGGATCTCCTGTCTCTGGATCTGGCTCTCAGCTCACTGAGCCAACTACCTATTTTTCCCCAGATTCTTTGTTTTATGAGAGGATCTTGGGATCATAGGTTTAGATCACAGGTTTAAATGCTTTAAAAGGACCTTTTGTAAATAAAAAAGAGTAACAAACAAGGATAAGCATTCAACACTCCCTTAACAAGCTGTGAATGGGCCACTCCCAGTTTACAAGCTGAGAAAAAAAAATACTTAAAGAGGCCAGCAACCAAATATTGCTAGGATACATGTATGACAATTCTGCCCAGATGGGACATATGCATGCAGGGTTAATGTGGTAAGGCAATTTGTACTTCTGATGCTATAGGTTTCCCTATGTTGCCAACACATTGTTCTCTTCTGGGCATCACAACTGCTCTTTGTTGGGAGTGTCATCACCGCTGGTCATCACCTTGTCTCTGTTGGATGTCTTGGTCACTCTCTGAACTTTTGCACTTCAGGGTCATTTGTTCTCTGTTCCTACCTTCTAAGGTAGAGTGGCTAGAAAGCCTTTTCCCTAAGAAGGAAAAACTGACTATGCACTATCATTTTAGCTAAAAGAAATCAAAGAATCAGAGGGAATATCCTTAGACTAATATAGGATCACACATTCAGAGTTAGAAGGAACTTTAGGGTTCCTCTAGTTCAATCCCTTCATTTGAAAGAGGAAGAAAGATTCAGAGAAGTAAAATAATTTACCCAAGATCACATTGGTACTATGGGATTCACACTAAGGGTTTCTAAAACTTCAAATCTAATACTCATTCTGCTGTACCATGCAGCTGCCATGAAATCTATTCTTTTGACTATTTGTATCTGATAATAATTGAGGTCCATGGTTCCAGCTCTTTGACTTACAGTTAGAAATTCCTTGTATTCATTGGAGAAACTTTTCCCCCCATTGGAGAGGTTCTGCCAAAAATAATCCCAAAGGAGTCCTATAGAGGCTAGGGCTTCAGAACTTCTCTTTGCTTTCCAGATCCCTTTTTGGTTGGTAAGTAAATGCATTTAGTAAGAACAAAAGCCAAGAGAATATGGTCT
Organism: Monodelphis domestica; assembly: GCF_027887165.1. Lineage (NCBI taxonomy): Eukaryota > Metazoa > Chordata > Mammalia > Didelphimorphia > Didelphidae > Monodelphis > Monodelphis domestica. Next base: position 385,551,699 of record NC_077230.1, on the reverse strand, counting down.
CTTATTAGTCTTTGCCTTCTTGGCCCTCATTTCGGCTTTTATTATGTATACCTGTGTATTATGTATGTATTATGTATACCTGTCAGGAACAAAGAAACAATCCTACCCTGGTTAGACCACATCTGAAATACTGAATAGAGTTCTAGGAAGGACAATGAATGCTAAGCTGGACAGTGTCCAGAATGGGGCAAAAAAATGGTGAAGAGCCTTGAGTCCATTTTATATTGGTATGAGTTAATTAGGGATGTTTATCTGGAAGCATAGAAGACTTGGGGGAGGTATGATTGGGGTCTATAAGAATATAAAGAGTTGTCAGAAAGTAGCAAGATTAGATTGGTTCTTCTTGGTTCTGGGGGCCAGAACTAGGAATAATTCAATTCAGTTCAGTGAAACAAACATTTATTTATTTGTTCCTCCTTCTTCCTCTACCAATCATGGACTAATTTACTATACAAAATATTGTGTCAGATGTTGGTGATACAAAAATAAAATATTCCCTGTCCTCAAGGAGCTTACATTCTCCCAAGAAAATTTTACTTGTATTTTGTTGCCGTTCAGTCATTTAGTCATATCTGACTCTTCATGACCCTGTGGACCACAGCATACCAGGCTCTCTCCTGAACTGAGGGCTCAACTTCCAGTCTCATATCTTTTAGCATTTTAGTGCTGTCCATAGCATTTTCTCAGCAGAGACACTGGGGTGGTCCATCGTTTCCTTCTCTACTGGATCACCTTTTGTCTGTCCATCTTAGGTAATCCTGCATGGCATAGTTCATAGTTTCATTGAGCTATTCTCCACCATGACAAGGCAGTGATCCAGGAGGGGTTTTCTTGAATTATTTATATACAGATAAATATGCCACAATACTAAATAAGAACTCGAGGGTTTGGAAAGTCCTGGGGGAGAAGGTGGTTTCTGAGATGTATTTTCAAGAAAATGAAATATTCTCAGAAGTAAAGGAGAGGAAGAGATACATTCCAAATTGCAGGTTCCACTTGTTCAAAAATATAGAGACAGGAAATAGAGTGTTATATAGGAGAAGATCAGTTTTATTAGGGTGGACCTTGTTTTACATGAACACTATGTTCCAGGATCCCTCCTATACATTGAAAATTGCACATAATAGTGAACTCCGTTATTTAATAAATATTTTTTATACAAATATACTTAGGCATTTTGCAACTTTTCTTAAGACATCAGTTCTTAACATCACTATTCTTGTACTTTGGGGCCATTTTAAATAACTAGATAGCCTCAATGAAACAAAGAAAAGCGCTGCTCCGATGTGGACATGGTTTCTTGCAAGTGAGAATTCCAGACAAAGACTGACTACAGAGATAATGTTAGGCACAAAATAATGTAATAATTCACACTAATTCTTCTCAGATTGAGCAAACTGCTGCAAGACTTGAAGCCACTTGGGAAAATGTTGTGATTTAGCACATAATTTAAAATGTTTATTTTATGTATTTTTCTGCCTTTATTTTTTTTTATTGCCAATCACATATGCCTGAATTCAAGTGTGCTAAGTTTGAATAAAATGAAGTCCTACTATAAAGAAGGGAAATAAAAGGAAATAAATCTGGAACAGTGAGAACCAGATTGCAAAGCACTTCAGATGCCAGGGCAAGGATTTCATATTGTACCTTAAAATCAGGAGTCACTGAAGTTTGGGGGAAAGGAAAGTGACATGGCCAGATCTGTGTTTTAAGAATATCAATTTGGAGGGGGCAGCTGGGTGGATTGAGAGCCAGACCTAGAGATAGGAGGTCCTAGGTTCAAATCTGGCCTCAGACACTTCCCAGCTGTGTGACCCTGGTCAAGTCACTTAATCACCCCCATTGCCTAGCCCTTACCACTCTTCTGCCTTGGAGACTCCAAGATGGAAGGTAAGGGTTTTAAAAAAAAGGAATATCAATTTGGCAGTTCAGGGGAAAATGAACTGGAAAGGGGCAAGATTGGAAGCTGTTTTTTATTTGTTATTAATTAAATTAACTAAATTTTAATCTACTAATTAAATATTAACCTCTACCCCTTTTTGGCACCCCAAGACAACCTTTGGCTTTTAAAGGAGATAAATTTGGTCTTAAGATTGAAGCTACCAATGGGCTTCTCCCCCCTTGCTGAATCAGGGTGTAGACAAATTCTTTTTTTGTAAGCAAACCTCTTGGACAGTGAAACAACTAAAGAGGCCAGGCTGAGAAAAGTGGACATGAGGGCTGTGCAGCCATTCTAAATGGTATGTGACTCCATCATCCAGAAGGCTGAGGTTGGAGTCCATATATCAAAGAGGCTTGGAAAAGGGATGTCACAAAAGGCATACATTGGAACAGAGGAAGATGTAGAACCCTTTCCTTGGAGCCATCTGGAGGGGAGGAGGTGGCTAAGAGAGTGGCCCACCACATGTGGCTGGTGCCTTTTCCTTCTCTGACCCATTTTTTAAAATTATTTAATAAAAAGTTATAAATTAAGATACAGTCTCCATAGAATTTTAATCCTAACAAAACAAAGGAATCAATTAGAAAGGTTATTTCAATAGGCTGGGAAAGAAGTGATGGGAGCTCTAACTAAACTGTACTAAAGAGAAATGGAATGAGTTGATAATTATTGTAAAGAAAAAATTGACAAGAATTGATTACTGTTTGGAAATAGGAGGTGAGGGAGAGAAAATTTTGAAGGGTGATTGAAGTTGTAAACAGAGATGACTTGAAGGATGGTGATGTCCTCAACCAAAATTGGTTAATTTGAAGATGGGCTGGGCTTGAAAATACAATGAGTTCTACTTTGGATCAATTGAGTTTAAGAATCCTATTGGGGGTGCACCTGGGTAGCTCAGTGTAGCCATGCCTAGAGATGGGAGGTCCTAGGTTCAAATCTGACCTCAGACACTTCCCAGCTGTGTGACCCTGGGCGAGTCACTTAACCCCCATTGCCTAGCCCTTACCACTCTTCTGCTTTGGAACCAATACACAATATTGATTCCAAGATGGAAGGTAAGAGTTTAAAAAAAAAAGAATACTTTGGGCCATTTAGGAAGGGATGGCAAGCTGATAGTTGGTAAAACAGGTCTTGAGTTTAGGTGAGATATGGGTTGGATAAAAAAATTTGGGAATAATTTGAGTAGAGAGGATAAAAATATTTAGAAGAAAGAGTGCCTAGGCCAGATCCTTAAGAGATATCTACATTTATGTCTGAGTGGGAGAAAGATAATAACCTGGTAAAGAAAACTTGGAAAGAATTGTCAGAGAGGTAGAAGAATCAAGTGAAGGTGATGTTGTAGATGCCAAGGAAGGATCAAGAATCTAGAATGAGTAGGATGTGAGTTTTGCCCTAAGTTGTAGAATTGCACAAAGTCATCAGCCTCATTTTTTTCCCAGAATCATCAAAAACTAGCATCAAGACAAATGTCAAGATGACTTGGCATGGGATACAATGGATGACCATAGTATCTTAACTGTCTGACCAAGCTCTAAGTGCTCCACAGCTCTGTTTCAGCCACTTTCATGGCCATTGGAATGAATCGTTTTTATCTGCCAGGGGAATCTGCTTGGGGTAGACACCCCATCCCAATTCACGGATGAATTTGTGTCCTTTCAGTTACTTTCAACCTAGTTTAGCCCATCTGCCAAAATGGTTTTATGAGGGTATAATCACTTATTGGAGCCACAGATGATAGTTAGGTGATAAGTGGACAACAAAGGTAGATAAATAGCCCTCAAAGCAGAGGTGCTAGTCTTCCTTGGACACCCCATAGACCCCACCTAGTAAGCACCTAATAAATACTTTCTGACTGATTAATTAGTCATCTTGGGTGGAATGGGTAGAACTTGGGAGGATACAGATTCCAGCTTGACATAAGGGAAAATATCCTAATATTTTTGGATGGAGCAATCCCAGAGTGGAATGGGCTGCTTGGGAGGTTGTGGGTTCCCTCTGTAAACCTTAAAATTTCTTAGACTTATAAATGTTGGAAATTTCACCATTGGGAAATGTGAACCCCATTGGCATGGGAGGGTCATTCTCCTCCCTTCTTAAGATTACTTTAGGACAGAAACCTTTTGCTGAACAATGGAAAGGGCTTTGACCTATGCTTAAGCATAGAACAGGAATTTCTTTGAGTCATGGTTGATTTTAGAATTGATACAATAGAGATACTTGGAATGACAGAACCAGGTCTTGGAAAATACAATTTCCACCCCACTCAGTCCTAACAGGATTTAGGAAGGGCTGCAGCATAGATCAAAATTTAATTATTCCAATCTCTACCCTACTCAGGGTAACAGGATTTAGGAAGGGCTGTAGCAAAGGATCAAGATTTAATTATTTGAGAATATGACCTTCAACAGACATGTGCAAAGCCACAGACCTCTGGGCGGTGCTGGGTTAAGCTAGAGCCACCATTGGCACAGGGAAGACATGGACAGTGATTGGTAGATGTGAGAACTGAGGGGAGGGAACTTGGATGGTTTGCTTAAAGAGAGAGGGGTCTGAGGACTGAGGGGTGGTTGGAGAGTTTTGGCTCTGAGTGGTTGGAGAGGTGCTCTGAGAAGCTTGCTCTGAAGGGAGCTGGAGGTGGAGGCCCCTGAGACTGTTTCTCCATTTTGGTCACGTGAGTAATAGGGACTGATCTCCTTTCATTGCCCCAGCTATCTAAGGGCTTGGGCCTTTTGGCCCAGCCTAACAGAAGGGGTATTTAAGCCCTATTCCCTTCTCTCCCCTTTCTCTCTCCCTCTCTCTCTCTCTCTCTCTCTCTATCTCTAATATCTTTCTTCATCCTGTTTGTAATTAAACTCCATAAAAGGTTGACTGCTGATTTGAGTTTTCATTTAGGAATTACATAGCTGAATTCCTTGGCGACCTTAAATTAATACATATCAGTCTTTTAAAGTGATTTCCTTGTCACACCTCTCATTAAAGGCTGTCAAGTAAAAGCTATATGACCTCTTTTATGTTACAATTTAGAAGAAGGTCTTAGTCAAATACAGGTTGGAGTAGATGGTGGCTAGAATTGGTTCCAGCTCTAAAATCCTATGAGCCAGAGATAAGGAGAGAGCTACAATATCTTCTGCCTAGCTGGGTGTGCCTTCTCTTTTTCTGCCCTGGCCTCAGCTTGGCTGCTCCCACCTACCCACCAATTTATCAGTCTCTGGCATGTTTTGGCCCCTGGCTTGGTGTTGAAAAGCCCCAGGCTAGCTTTGATCACTTCTTTATGGACTAAGGATTCAGTACCAGCACTGAGCACATCTGGGAGAAAGAGCCAAGGAGGAGGTGCTGAGTGGGAGAGAGATGAGCCAAGGGAATTGGGGCCAAGACCTCAAGTCAGCTTGGGGGTACAAAAGAAGGCTGGAGGTCCCACTGACTGGGCCCTAATATGGAAGCACCACCCTCCATCCCATGTGGTGTTGGGGACCATGACAGCTGGTGTTCCCAAAATTGCCAGCACTCTGCTTCTAAGAAGGCTCCCACCATTAACTATCTCCCAAGACCAGCCCTTCAGGATGGGCAGGATGGGGCCAAACACCCTCCCTAAAAAATGTGATGTGAGACTTTGTTCATCTGTTATTGATTGGGAGGCTGAATGCTTGCTTCAAAATTCCCCAATAAAACTGGCTTGGATGAGATCTTCCCGAATCCCAGATTAAGTGAATAAAGATGTTCCAAGAGTCCAGGAATAGCAGCAGGATGGTTTGCACACAGCTTGTGAAAGGCTTCACCCTTTGTTGCTTAATAAAGAACAGCAGCAGAATCTCCCATATTTACTGGTACCAGAGATATCTCTCTTCTCCTTTTCAGTTAATTTCCTGTTGGAGTCTCAGACCAAGTTGTTTGGAAGGCCTTTGGGGAAGAAGGACTTGCCTTCTCCAGTGCCTAGTGGACACCCCTTTCCAGGGAGTCATGCCTCCAGGGTGTGTGTGTGTGTGTGTGTGTGTGTGTGTGTAAGGGGGGGGGTTGGGGGGGGAAATTGGAGGGGGGTAAGCCTGATGCTGTTGGAAAGAACTATTTGGTAAAAAGTCACTGGGAAATTACTTGGGTCTCCCCTTTCCCTATGATTCCTTCCCTGACATCACCAGCTGAGTCTCTGGTGACTTCACAGAAAGACCCAGAGAAACCAAGAGAGATAGAATTGCCCCCCTCCTTGTCCCCTTCTCTACTCCCACTCACAGTCCTTCCACCCAACCCTAGGGCCAATGGAAAGGAATGACAGATGAGTTTAACTTGACTCAGAGTTCCAGTAAGACTGGGTCAGGGTGAGGGTGAGGGTGGAGGGGCAATGCTGGCCCCATAGAAGAGCAGGAGTTGGTAGCTAGGGAAGTGGGTCATTGAGCTTAGCCGTCCTCTCTGATACAAAGCTAAAAGAGATTTTAGACATCCTCTAATCCAACCCCAAAAGAGGAACCTGAGACATAAAAGTGATTTGTTCAAGACAACGTATAACCCAGGCTTCTCTGGGCATGTCCAATTCTAACATGAAGAAGCCATTGAGGGACCTTTTGAGTAGGTCCATTTGGAGCCTGCTTGGTTCCCTTTCATGCAGGTGGGGGTAGCTTTCTCTGATTGCCTGACTACATCTTTAAAACTGGTGTGATTGAACCAATCACGCTCTTTTTGGCTGCCTTCTTTCTGCGGAGTTCTTTCACAGGACACCTTGAGCTAAACTCCTTCCCCTGTTCTTCCTCTTTTAGCCCAGTCTAGTGGGTATGGCTGGGGTGTTGTTTTTTCTCAACAACATCCCAAGTTTCAATGGTTGGAGTTGATCCTCATGAGACCTAGGAATTTGAACCATGGTGACCAAAGGAGGACTTTGGACATGGAACTGGGATTGAGCTCTATGGGAATCAAACTAATACTGTTATTGTTGTTATTCAGTTGTTTTTAGTCCTGTCCAACTCTCTGTGATCCCATTTGGATTTTTCTTGGCAGAGATATTGGAATGGTCTACCATTTCCTTCTCTATCCCATTTTCCAGATGAGAAAAGTAAGGCAAACAGGATTAAGTGATTTGCCCAAGGCCACATAGCTATTAAGTGTCCGTGGCCAGATTTGAACTCTTAGAGCTGAGTCTTCCTGACTCCAAGGCCAGTGTTCTATCAGACTGTCCTAGCTGCCCTATACCCCTACAACTAAAGGCAAACCATCAGTGGAAACTGGTGTCATTTGTAGGAAAGCTAGACCTCCAAATTCCTTAAGGGGACTGGAGAATGCTAGAGGAGAAGAGGGTAAATTCTGACCTCCCTGGTCTTCAGGCAATGGGGGTAGTCTGTGCAACACACACAGAGCAAACATAACTTAGGACATTTGTTGCAATGAAGAAACATTCGATTGGGAAAATGGGGCTGGTACAGAGCCCCATCAGAAAACAAATCCATTACAAACTTGGATGGAAATGAAGATCTCACTTGGTTTAGCTTTTGACAGCATGAGAAATGAATAAAGAAAGCAGTTTGGCATCACTTCTGACTCAAACAATACTTTGTTGTCTTTGAATTGCCTTTACCACAGGACAAGTTCAGCCTAGAAGCTCTATTTTACATTGTAATTGTAGGTCGAATTCATTAAGAAATATTATCAAGTCTTCACCAAAAGCTAATTCGCAAAACCATTCCAAGTTTGATAATAGAGGAAGACAGTTTTTCTCATTCAGTCATTTCTCATTCCAAATTTCATTCTGGGTCCTGAGCTCAAAAATGAGGAACAAAACCTTCTTTGTCCTTAGCTTTCTTTTGACAGGAAGGATACATATTGTTAGTAAAAAATAAACTAAAATGAAAAGTCTTGGAATGGCTATAAGCAGGGCAGTGAAAACTCTTTTGTTAGAACTGTTAAGACAGGGGCAGCTGGGTGGCTCAGTGGATTGAGAGCCAGGCCTAGAGATGGGAGGTCCTGGGTTCAAATCTGGCCTCAGACATTTCCCAGCTATGTGACCCTGGGCAATTCACTTAACCTCCATTGATTAGCCCTTACCACTCTTCTGCCTTGGAGCCAATATATGATATTGACTCCAAGACGGAAGGTAAGGGTTATATAAATAAAAATGTTTTTAAAAGAACTGTTAAGACAATAGCAAGTTGGGTGCTAAGTGGCACTGTTAAGAGAGTTCTGGAACAAAATGCAAAATAAATAATTTTGACTACATCAAATTAAAAAGTTTTTGTACAAACAAAACCAATGTAACTAAAATTAGAAGGAAAGCAACAAATTGGGAAGCAATCTTCATAACAAAAACCTCTGACAAAGGTCTAATTACTCACATTTATAAAGAGCTAAACCAGTTGTACAAAAAATCAAGCCATTCTCCAATTGAAAAATGGGCAAGTGACATGAATAGGCAATTTTCAGTTAAAGAAATCAAAACTATTAATAAGCACATGAAAAAGTGTTCTAAATTTCTTATAATCAGAGAGATGCAAATCAAAACAACTCTGAGGTACCACCTCACACCTAGCAGATTGGCTAACATGACAGCAAAAGAAAGTAATGAATGCTGGAGGGGATGTGGCAAAGTGGGGACACTAATTCATTGCTGGTGGAGTTGTGAATTGATCCAACCATTCTGAAGGGCAATTTGGAACTATGCCCAAAGGGCAATAAAAGACTGTCTTCCCTTTGATCCAGCCATAGCACTGCTGGGTTTGTACCCCAAAGAGATAATAAGGAAAAAGACTTGTACAAGAATATTCATAGCTGCATTCTTTGTGGTGGCCAAAAATTGGAAAATGGAGGGGATGCCCTTCAATTGGGGAATGGCTGAACAAATTGTGGTATATGTTGGTGATGGAATACTATTGTGCTAAAAGGAATAATAAAGTGGAGGAATTCCATGTGAACTGGAACAACCTCCAGGAAGTGATGCAGAGTAAGAGGAGCAGAACCAGGAGAACATTGTACACAGAGACTGACACATTGTGGTACCAGAGAACATAATGGACTTCTCCATTAGTGTCAATGCAATGTCCCTGAACAATCTGCAGAGATCTATGAGAAAAAAAAAAAACTATCCTCAAGCAGAGGAGAAACTGAGGTAGTAAAAACACCGAGGAAAAGCAATTGCTTGACTACAGAGGTTGAGGGGACATGATGGAGGAGAGACGCTAAATGAGCACCCTAATGCAAATACCAACAACAAGGAAATGGGTTTGGAGCAAACATGTGATACCCAGTGGAATCACACGTTGGCTAGGGGAGGGGTGGTGGGGGGTGGGGGGGGAGGAAAAGGAAATGATCTGTTTCCAATTAATAATGTATGAAAATGACCAAATAAAATAATGTTTTAAAAACTAAAAAAAAAAAAGAGAGAGAGAGAGTTCTGGGACTGAAGGCAGTGAACTCAAATATGTGCTCAGATACTTACTAGCTGTATGTCCCTGGACAAGTCACTTAACCTCTATTTGCTTCAGTTTCTTCAAATGTAAATTGGGATAATAATAACACCTACTTTCCAGGATTTTTGTGAGGATCAAATGAGATAATAATTGTATTTAGTCTAGTGCCTAGTATATTGTAGTTCTGATATAAATGCCAACTATTATTATTATTACTATTAACCATGTCAGTGCAAATTGTATTGCATTGATCATCAGTTCAAAGTCATGTAAGAGCTTCATACAGTCTATGTCACAAATGCCATTGATAGCTCCAAAGCAGCCATTGATTAACCTGTAAACAAGGAGCATGGCTTATGTTCCCATAAAATTGCATTTATAGACACTGAAATTTGAATTTCATAGTACTTTCATGAGTCACAAAATCTTCTTTTGATTTTTTTCTCCCAACTATTTAAAAAAGTAAAAGCCATTCTTAGCCTTTGGACTTTACAAAAACAGGGGGTGAGACCAAAACCATCATTTGACAGTTTCACACCAAAAATTTAACAATCAGCTCTCGCAAAAGAATTGGCTCCAATATACTTCTGGTTCTCCGACTCCTTGTCTTTTTCTGAAGGATCTCATTTGGAGCTCTCCCTTGCCAGAAGTATAACTCTTGTCTTGCATCTTCCTCTGGGCATATCATACCTCCTCTCCAGCCCTAAAAGAATATAAATTCCTTGAGACCAAGAAATCTATCAATTATGACACATGTAAAACCCAGTGAAATTGCACGATGGCTATGGGAGGGGAAGTGTAAAGAGGGGAGGGAAAGAACATGAATCTTGTAACCATGGGAAAATATTCTAAATCAATTAAATAAAATTTTCCAAATTAAAAAAAATCTATCAATTAAAAATTTTCCTGTTTTTCCAGCACCCAGTATTCTGAGGGATTTGAGGTTATTCATTCATTTGTTCATTCATTGAATTAAGCAAACATTTATTTGAATGTCTACAGCACCAGAGCCTTGAACTAGACTGGAGGAGAAATAATATTTAAATAAGAGATGGTATGGTGGCAACTAGGTGGCTCTGTGGATAGATAGCCAGGTGTGGAGATCCTGGCCTCAAATCTGGTCTCAGACACTCCCTAGCTGTGTGACCCTGGGCGAGTCACTTGCATAGCCCTTACCACTCTTCTGCCTTGCAACAAATCTGTTCTAAGATATAAGGGAAGGATTAAAAAAATGGTATCCCCTTTTATGGCTCCCAAAGGCAGCTTCATGACACAAACACAAATATGTATAATACAACCTCCTGTCATAAGAAACTGGTCCCTATGGATGTGAAATACAGAATGCAGAGAATAGAGAATATAGATGGAGAGTTAGTATTGCTTAGTGATTAGTGGTTTTTGTCAGAGAGTGACATAATAATGTGAAGCTGGGATCAAGAGACTCAGTTTGTGGATATGGTCAAGTGTGACTCCCCAGCGTTTGATGGACTATAGACATTTCCAGGTGAATTTCCCCAGCAGTTTTGTGGATTTCTCTGCCTATGAATCCCTGAAAGCTTAGAATCAGGCCTAAGGTAGTCTTTGATGTAGGGAATAAATGGAAACTTAAGGTAGTATAGGAAGACAGGCAATCCTGGCCTACCTGTCCCATCTTAACAGTTCAGTGCTCGCTGGTCCTAGTTTCCCCCTAGTCTCCTACTATGAGTTATTCTAATGCCAAGGTGAGTGATGACAGGATCCTGTCCAATGTGATACCTAAATGGCACCCCAATATTTTCCACACAGAGAAAAAGAATTCCCATTGGGAGAAACTGGAGGGAAATGTAAACGGGTCTATAGCCAGGAAGGCATCTGTTGAGTTGATCTGTCTAGCACACCTCAAGTCTCCATTTTTTTTACCCTAAAAAATGAGGTAGGGTATTAGATGTCTTTTGATCTGATTCCCATGAGTTTCAGCAATGGATAGCTCCACCACTGCTGCTGACATTCCCCCCACTGGTAGCAGCTGAATTTTTACATGTCAGACTCAAAACTCAATAGATAAAGCCTCATTTGTAGAAAGAATATTGGGTTTGGAGTCAAGAGGACTGATTGAGAACCAGGCCTATAGATGGGAGGTCATAGATTCAAATATGACTTCAAACACTTCCTTGCTCTGTGACCCTGGGCAAGTCACTTAACCTCTATTGTCTAGCCCTTACTGCTTTGAAACCAATACATGGTATTGATTCTAAGAGATGTAAAGAATTAAAATTATGACATTGACTAAAATATATGAAAACTATAAATAATGTGGTGGTCGCCAATTTAAAATGTTATCGCTCAAGTCAAAATGATTTTCAATGGTTTTTATTTACAAAATAGGTGGAAAGAGTGAAAGTTGAGAAATGCAAAAAGGGGATAGAGAAGATATTTAGCCTATTGCACTAAATATTGCTTTGGTGCTTGACTCAGCCCAGCACAACTTGTTAACTCTCAACTGGAATTAATCTCTCTCTAGAAGTCAGGAAAGGAAAGTCAGCTCTTCTCTCACCCAAGTTCCCTCCAAGAGGCAGTTCAAACAGAAAATGATGACCTGTTGAGGATGACTCCTGAAACTGACCTCTAGCCCCAGAAAATCAGGGCTTTTATAGAGACTTCTCATCCCTTCCCCTCTTCACAGAAGCCAATCACAGCTTTCAAATTGTCTAGCACTGCCGGGGGTGGGGGGGGCGGGAGACAGTGTTTTATGGGATCCACTTCTCATCCCCTGGAGGTATAAATTCTTATCAAAAGGATTCCCAATTTCCTGACTGAGTTGTTATCCACTTTATCAAATGACTTGGAACATTTTTACTTAGTATCTGGTGAAGTACTACCTAGGGGTACTTAAGTTAGTGTTAACCATGTCTTAACTCAAAATAGACAAAGAGAATAAAGAGTTCCCTTTCACAGAGAGAAGGTATGGGTTGAAAAAAAAAAGTCACTCAGATAGCTGCTAGGCAAGAAGGCAGCCTTCCATAATGGGTTGACTCAACTATAGCACCAATCTGGCCCAGGTAGCACCCAAGGCATCTGTCTCCTTGGCCTCTTCTTAATTGTGCCCTGGAAACATAGCTAGCCAAGGAGAGGGGGCAGACAATGTTAATGGGAATACTTTTGTAGTGCCCCAAAAAAGAAAACCAAGGTTAGTCTCAAAAATTTTTTGTATTTTCCATCCATTGCTCCTATTTATGCTTGACCCTAGAGGACAGAACCAAGGCTGAAGTTGCAAATAGAAGCACATTTAAGCTTGACCTTCAGAAAAAAATCCCTAACACTTGGTAGGTTCCCTTGCATTGAATACTTTTAAGCTACAGGGACAGGTGTGTTTTCAAAAAAGATAATACATTGTAAAATGCTCTACAAACCTTAAAGTGTGTCTATGTTTCTATGGGATTGTGAATTTAGCCCCAACATACACAGGTAAAGTTGAACACAAAAATGAGGAAGAAATAGGTGGTGATGTTAGCACAAGGAAGTCGGGGTGATTAAGCTAATAAAACAAGAAGTCAGTTACTCCAGCTAATACTCCTGATGAAGGTAGAGACCAGTGATGGTGAACCTATGGCACAGGTGCTAAAGATGGCACACAGAGCCCTTTCTGTGGGCATGTAACCACCCTCCCTCACTAGAGTTCATTATTAGAAAGGCAGATGGACTCTAGAGGAGCTATGCCTTATGACATTTTTTTCATATCACCCGCCCTTTGTCCAGCAGCCCAATGGGAGTACATATTGAAGTAAGGTGGGTGGCTCACAGGTGACACAACTGGAAGGGAGCAGAAAGCTAGGGCCACTCCCCTTCCCTCTCTACACTTGCTGAGGATATTCCTCACTTCATCTACCATTTCACTCACCAGCCCAATGGGAGCACTTTCTCCCTCCCCGGGGTGGGGTAAGGGGGGGGGGAAGGCACAACCAAGCATCATTGTGGGGGAGAGGCATAGTATGCCATCTCTGGGGGAGGCCTGGCACTCTGTCTCTAAAAGGTGCACAATCCAGCTGGAATTGCCTGTAACTGGTGTGTAAAACTAGGGAGAAGCAAGATTTTCACTGCTGGGGTTGATTTTTAGTCTGGGACCCATCCCTTTGTCATCAAACAGCAGGTCCAGAAGAGACAGAAGGAGCAAGGGAGGACTACCAATGGGCAGTGGGACAATATGGGATTATTGGAATATGATGTATTTAAATTCTGCTGGAGTATGAGAGCCCACTATTTCTGAAGACTTGAGTTCTACAACCCCAGTGTAGACTTGTCTTTTGGTTGAAAGAGTGACTCCAAGACCATGTTCTCAGAGATATAGGAAGTTCTGATTCTGGAAACATCTTGTCATATCAGTCTCTCTAAGGGCAGAATTTTGTGCTACTCGAGAACATGGCTAGAAACCTACACAGCAAATAAGAGACATATATTCCAGCTTCTCTGTGAAGACTAGCTTCACAAAGCTCTGCAAACTACAGAATATAATGGCCTCCTCCTAAACCCCTTTGTTAAGTGCCCTGGATAAGCTCATCCAAGGGCCATAGCTCATTGACCTTTTGTGTGTGTACTCTCTTCTCTTCCCCTTCAACTCTCTTCAAGTGTAAAATGGGAATAATAATATGAACTACCATCCATGTGCTGTATCAAATGAAATGAATATTTTTTAAAAGCTCTTAACTCAGTGATAGACACTTAGGAGATGCTTAATAAATGCTTATATTCATTACTCCCTCCTCTCTTTTTCCTCTTCCTCTTTTCCTTCATTACTTCTTCTCTCGGGGTGGAGTCAAGATGGCAGCTTAGCAAACAGCAAAAGTTCAGACCTCGTGGAAGACCCTTCCTTACCGATATAGACTGAATACTCCTAGGGCACTGAAATTCAAGCTGAACAACAGGACAGAAGTGGGGAACCCTCCTTCTGGACTCAAATCAAAAGGTATGCCCCCAAAAAGCTGGAATCCGAGAATACTCAGGGCTAAGGGGAAGGCAGAGGGTAGGTCCCAGGACCCCTCCCCCACAACCCAGAGGGCTGAGCCCCCAGCAGCAGCAGGAACCTCTGAACGGGCAAAGGTGCTGGTTTGCAGGGTCTACCTTGTGAGCAGCGGGGCGCCAGGATTGGAGCATCCAGCTTGGACAGTGGGGAGGAAGCCAGGGAGAAACGGGCCATGGCTGGGTCCCTCCATCGGGCTCCAGTCTCACCATTGCCTTGGGGCACATCCAGACCAATCCAGTTAAATCTAATCCCATCAGAACTCCTCGGAGTTTAGGGATGCGGGCAAAGGCACTTGCGGACAGTGGAGAAGCAGCTGGAGAGAACTGGAGAGAGCCTGGGCGGCCCAGCCTTCCAGAAGTCTTCAGAGCCTCAGAGCTTCATACCACATACAGCCCAGCCCAGTTGAACTCAATCCAATCAAAATCCTCCAGAGGACAGGGAAGCTAACATTCCTCCCCTAGAGACTGTACCAAGAGATCTGACAAAGCTCCAAGAGGGGAGACTGACAGCCCCAAAACCAAAACAAAATGAGAGGAGCAAGAGCACAGCCAAATACACGGAGCAAAGAAGGGGTAAACTCGAGCAAACAACAGAAAAAGATGAAAGAAATTACAATAGACAGCTTCTGCACAGGTAATGAACAAAGAGCAAATGAAACAGAGGGGGAGGGATCAGAAAGGAAAAATCAGAAATCCCAGTGAATTGGATACAGGCTTTGGAAGAACTCAAAATGCAATTCAAAACACAATTAAGAGAGGCTGAAGACAATTGGGAAAAGAACTTAAAAACCAAGATAAGTCATCTGGAAACAGAAAATAGTGTCTTGAAAGCCAAAATCAACCAGCTGGAAAACGAGGCAAAGGAGATGAAAGATGAGGCAAAGCAGATGAAAGATGAGGTGAAGAAGATGAAAGATGACCTCCAAAGAAAATCCGACCAAAAGGAAAAGGATGACCAAAAAACTAAGGATGAAATCCAGTCTTTAAGAACCAGAATACAACAACTAGAATCGAGCAACCTCACAAGGCAACAGGACACTATAAAACAAAGCCAAAAGAATGAAAAAATTGAGGAAAATATGAAGTATCTCATTCACAAAACAGAGGATTTAGAAAATCGTTCAAGGAGAGACAATTTAAGAATTATTGGCCTACCAGAAGACCATGACAAAAGAAAAAGCCTGGACATTATATTACAGGAAATTATTAAAGAAAACTGCCCTGAAATCCTTGAACAAGAGGGAAAAGTGGAGATTGATAGAATCCACAGATCACCTCCTGTACTTAATCCCCAACTGACAACACCCAAGAATGTTATAGCCAAATTCAAGAACTATCAGACCAAAGAAAAGATATTACAAGCTGCCAAGAAGTCATTCAGATACCAAGGAACCACAGTGAGGATAACTCAGGATCTGGCTGCATCCACACTGAAAAAAAAAAAAGAATGGAATACGATATTCTGGAAAGCAAGGGAACTAGGTCTACAACCAAGAATCAACTACCCAGCAAAACTGACTATATTCTTACAGGGGAGAAAGTATGGTCATTTAACAAAATACAAGAATTTCAAGAATTCGTAAAGAAAAGACCAGACCTGAACAGAAAATTTGATGTCCAAGCACAGAACTCAAGAGAATCATCAAAAGGTAATTAAAAAAGAAGGGAAAAAAGAAAAACATTACTCTTCTCTCACCTTCTTCCTTCCTCCCTTCCTTCTTTCCTCTCCTCTTTCCTCCATTCCTTCATTCCTTCTTTCCTTTTCCCTTCTTCCTTTCTCTTTTCTCCCCCTTCCTTCTCCCTCCCTTCCCTCCTCCTTCATCCTCACTGTTTTTCATCTCCTAGCCCTGCTAAATTTCTGTCTTGTAATTATACTGGCCATGCCCTAGGATTCTAGAATTCAGGAATGGAACAAATCTTCCAATCTAACCTCTTAATTTTATAGATGAGGAAACTGAAGCCCAGAGAAAGACATCACCCTTGGAATACTATTGTGCTAAAAGGAATAATAAAGTGGAGAAGTTCCATGGAGACTGGAACAACCTCCAGGAAGTGATGCAGAGCGAGAGGAGCAGAACCAGGAGAACATTGTACACAGAGACAAACACACTGTGGTATCATCGAACGTAATGGACTTCTCCATTGGTGGTGGTGTAATGTCCCTGAACAACTTGCAGGGACCCAGGAGAAAAAAACACCATTCATAAACAAAGGATAAACTATGGGAGTGGAAACACCGAGAAAAAGCAACTGCCTGAATACAGAGGTTGAGGGGACATGACAGAGGATAGACTCTAAATGAACACTCTAATGCAAATACTATCAACAAAGCAATGGGTTCAAATCAAGAAAACATCTAATGCCCAGTGGACTTACGCGTTGGCTATGGGGGGTGGGGGGGGGAGGAAAAGAAAATGATCTATGTCTTTAACGAATAATGCTTGGAAATGACCAAATAAAATATATTTAAAAAAAGAAAAAAAAAAGAAAAAAAAAAGAAAGACATCACCTTGCCCAAGGTCCCACAGGCTTTGACTGGAAGAGTTGGGATATCCTTTACAGATCCCCTGGGAGCCATCCTTTGTGCCCATATTTTCTGGAAGAGAGATCCTTCGTTTTGTGATAGATTTTCTGAGGTGAAGAACAGGCAGCAAGCTTTAATTAAGTACTTTTCATACGCCTAGGCACTAAAAAAATGAAAGATGATCCCTGTTCTACAGAAGCTTGTAGTTAAATGGAGAAAGGTAACACTCCATAAAAGAGAGCCTCAAAATGCCTAAAGGAAGAAAGGAGAGGGAGCAGAGAGAACATAGCTGAGAAGACATGTGATGGCAAAAATCCAGAGCATCAGAAGCACACCCAAGAGGAGAGAGAAACATGGCAGACCCAGGCCCATCCCCAATGGAGGCCCCTAAAAGAAACTCAACAAAGGTAGAAAGGGGAAGGCATGGTGGATGGATGTTCCAGGTTGAGAAAGCAGCTGAGTCATGGAGGGGGAAGTCCAGAGAGTTAGAAGTACAGATGAGTGGTTGTCTAGACAAAACCTTAACCTATCCAGGAAGGCAATATCCCCAACAAGCCATCATTGATTCTACCTGAAAATTCCAGTGATAGAGAATAGGTCTCACAGCAGCCCATTATGCTTTAGGAAACTTTTTGTCACATTAAGTTGAAATGAATCCCCTTGCAATCCCTACCCACCACTCTTGCCCTGCCTTCTGTAGCCAAACAGAACATGTTAAATCTTTTTTATTTTTCAAGCCTTTACCTTCTTTCTTAGAAACAGAAGAGTTGCAAGGGCTAGGCAATTGGGATTAAGTGATTTACCCAGGGTGACACAAATAGGAAGTATATGAGGCCAAATCTGAACCCAAGTCTTCCTGACTCCAGACCTAGCTGTCTATTCATTGTGCCACCTAGCTGCCTCTAATCAAATCTTTCTTCATGGCAGCCTTTCATATACTTGAAGACAACTATCCTATCTGCTTTTCTCCAAGTCTTTTCTTCTTTAGATTAAACATCTTTAGGTCTTTCAGCCTATCTTGTTAAGGGTAGCACAGTTTCTAGTCCCTAATAATCCATATCGCCTTTTTCTGGATATACTTCAGTTTTTCAATGTTCTTCCTAAAATAGGGCAGCAAAAATTAAACAGGAAAGTCCATGGGGTGGGGGATAGGGTTTCTTACTTTCTGAATACTAGGTCTCTGTTAATACAGCCTAAGATCACATTCTTTTTTTGGCCAACATTTCACACCATTGACTCATACTGAGTATAGTCCCCTAACACCCCATCTTTTCACATGAGCTATTGTCTAGCCACACCTCTGCCATCTTGTACTTGTGAAGCTGTGATTGTTTTTTGTTTTTGTTTTTTAATATAAATATGGGACTTTATTCCTATCAAATTTCACATTATTAGGTTTGGCCCATTGCTCTGGCCTATTGAGATTCTTTTGGATGCTGACCCTGTCATAAAACATGTTACTACCCCTCCCAACTCTGTCATCGGGAAATTTGATAAATCTGCCATCTATGACTTCATTCATATCTTTGATAGAAATGTGGAATGGCATAAGGTCAAGGACAGATCCTTGAGGCACTACACTAGAGACATCCCTACTAGGTGATAGTGATACAATAATGACTGTTCTTTAGATCTGCTCATTCAAACTTATTTTTTTATTTAAACCTTTACCTTCTATCTTAGAATCAATACTGGGTATTGGTTCCAAGGCAGAAGAGTGGTATGGGCTAGGCAGGGGTTAAGGGACTTGCCCAGGGTCACACAGCTGGGAAGTGTATGAGGTCAGATTTGAATCCAGGACCTCCCATCTCTGGGCCTGGCTCTTAATCCAGTCAGCCAGTTAACCACCCCTCAACCTGTTCTTACTCCTTGTAATATAGCCAGGATTATGCTAGTAAATGTTAAAAACTAGGTCTTTGGAAAGGGGAACTAAGGAGATACACACAAGACAGTTTTTCAGCTTAATCTGCATCATTAATACTTTCTCCATTACGTTCTCAAGTCTAGACAGTTAATAAAATGATAAATCAAGCCTTGATTTGTAGCATTTACTGATGTCTGAGGCAGAAATCCTAATACTTGAAATTTAACAATTGGCTCTCTCTCTGGAGCCTACCATACCTGGCCCTAGCACATTCCTTCATAAAACCAACCCATTTCTCTCTTTTGTGCCCACAAGAGCAGCATGAGAGACTTTTAAAACACTTTGCTGGGGGCAGCTAAGTGGCTCAGCTAAATATATACATAAACTATAAACCATCCCTCTAATAATACATGTCCCAGGATTTTGCCTAGAATTGAAGTCAAAGTCACCAGAGCTTGAAGGCTCTGTTCTGTTCCTTATCTCCACTCCTCTACCACCTCTCTTATCCTGGATGATTTTTTTTTCAAAACCCTTAATTTTTGTCTTAAAATCAATATTATGTATTGGTTCTAGTAGAAAAATAGCAAGGGTGTGGCAATTGAGGTTGTGTGACTTGTCCATGGTGTCACATAGCTAGGGAGTATGAAGCAACATTTGAACCCAGGACCTCCTGTCTCCAGACCTGGAGATCTATCCACTGATCCACTAACTGCCCCCTCCTAGATAATTTTTCAAAGATGATTAATAGTGACTTAGTAAACTCATCTACCAATTCCTCCTGTAATTAGAGGATGTGACTGTATACCTATGACCAGTGGTCTCTAAAAAGAAATTGATCTACACTTAATTCTAAGGCCCTTCTCCTTTACTGTAAGGGTATAGACAGCTAGGGGGATAGAATGGTGGACCTGGAATCAGAAATACACACATTTGAACCCTGACTCAGACACTTCCTAGATGGGTGACCCATTGCAAATTATCTAAGTTCTCTGTGCCTCAGTTTCTTCAACTGTAAATGGGTATAATAATAGCCCTTATCTCCCAGAATTCTTATAAGGATCAAATCAGAGAATATTTGTAAGGCACTTTGCTAACCTCAAAGCTCTATTGTTGTGGATCATTGGAGCATGGATTTAGAACTGACACCTTAGTAGTCATCTGGTCCAGCTTCATCAGTTCTGGGTATAAACAAGATGAATGGCATTAGATTTGCTCAAGTACATGCTCAAGGACCTGGATTACTAGTAAATCAAAGGTCCAGTATTTGCACTTATAGCTTTGATCCCAGAACTAGTTTCCTCTTCCCTGGACATACCTAGGGGAAGCACTGAGTAGGATTCACATATGATGCCTTCCTGATTGCCATCGAATAATGCAAGCCCAGAATTCCAGAATTGACAGATGCCTTAGAAGCCATCAAGTCCAGTTCCTCAGGGATGAAAAATCTCTTCTGCAATATACTCAATGTTCAATCAGGCAACTTAAAAAAATTTTCCCCCAATTACATGTAAAAACAATTTTAACAATCTTTTTTAAAATTTGAGTTCCTAATTCTTTCCCTTTTCCCTACCCACCCATTCCCCCTCCTTGCGACAATAAGCAATCTGATATAGATTTTACTTGTGCAATCATATAAAACATTTTCCCATATTAGTAATTTTGTGGAAGATATCTCAAAAAGGGGGAGGAAGAGAAAGAAGAAAAAGAAAGAAGGAAAGAAGGAAGGAAGGGGAGAGAAAGAAGGAAAGAAGGAAGGAAGGGGAGAGAAAGAAGAAAAGAAGGAAGGAAGGGGAGAGAAAGAAGGAAAGAAGGAAGGAAGGGGAGAGAAAGAAGGAAAGAAGGAAGGAAGGGGAGAGAAAGAAGGAAAGAAGGAAGGAAGGGGAGAGAAAGAAGGAAAGAAGGAAGGAAGGGGAGAGAAAGAAGGAAAGAAGGAAGGAAGGGGAGAGAAAGAAGGAAAGAAGGAAGGAAGGGGAGAGAAAGAAGGAAAGAAGGAAGGAAGGGGAGAGAAAGAAGGAAAGAAGGAAGGAAGGGGAGAGAAAGAAGGAAAGAAGGAAGGAAGGGGAGAGAAAGAAGGAAAGAAGGAAGGAAGGGGAGAGAAAGAAGGAAAGAAGGAAGGAAGGGGAGAGAAAGAAGGAAAGAAGGAAGGGATGGAAGCGATGGAAGGAGGAAGGGAGGCGAGAAGCAAGGAAGGAAGGAAGAAAAATATAAACAAATTTTGCATTCAGACTCCATCACTTCCTTATCTGAAGGCAGATGGCATTTTTCATTATGCATCTCTGGGATGGTACTGAATCACTCTATTGCTGAGAATAACTAAGCCATTCTTAGTCGTCCATTTAAAAATATTGCTGTCACTGTTTATCATGTTCTGGTTCTGCTCACTTCACTTTGTATTAGTTTATGTAAGTCTTTCTGGGTTTTTCCAAAATGATTCTGCCTTTCATTTCTTATAGCACAATAGTATTCCATTACAACCATATGACACAACTTGTTCAGCCATTACCCAATTGATTGACAATTCCTCAATTTCCAATTCTTTGCTATCATAAAAGAGCTGCAAAAAATATTTTTGAGCAAACAGGTCCATTCCCCCTTTTTGATCTCTTGCGATATATACCTTATAATGGCATTGCTGGATCAAAGTATACAGTTTTAGTTGGGCATAGTTCCAAATAGATCAGATCACACCTCCACCAACAGTGCATTAATGTCCTAATTTTCTCCATCCCCTCCAACATTTATCATTTGACTTTTCTGTCATGTTGATGAAACTGATAGGTGTGAATTGTTTTAATTTGCATTTCTCCAATCAAAAGTGATTTAGAGCATTTTTTCATATGACTACAGATAGCCTGAATTTCTTTAACTGAAAATTGCCTGTTCATATCATTTGACCATTTACAATTGTAGGATGACTTGTATTTTTATAAATTTGTCTTAGTTCTCTACAAATTTGAGATATACTTTACCAGACATACTTGCTGTTTTAAGAATTTAATATGACTATATTCTTTCCTTTTGAAGAGGAAAGTTTTGAAAATCCATTTTCATCTCACCCCTACCTTTTGATTGGGTTCAGAGCAAGGCCTGAGGCCTTTTCTGTATAAGGAGGATACCTCCTAGCTCCCTGGCATTTCAGAAGACATGTGACTCTTGGCCTCCTGAAGACTAACCCCGGACCCAGACTGAAGTCAAGTCTGTCCAGCCTGGAAGATCCAGAAAAAGTGATGTCAACAGGTGTATAAGTTATGGACTGAAGAAGCAGCATGGTCTTTTTCCTAGGAAGCAACACTTGCTTTTCTGACCAAGCAGCTCCCTCTTCTAGCAAAGCAGCACATGTGGTGAGCATAGAGCTCAGGTTAACTAGCCAATGGGCCAGGTGATTATGTGCCTTTCCTTTCTCTCACCTGCTTTCACTATTTAAAAAAATCATTATAATTTTTTAAAATTATAAATTATAGTATTTATAATATGTATTATTAATACATCCTCCAAAGATTTAAAATCTTAACACTATAAACATCTCCCCATCTTTCTCCTTTTCTTCTAATTTTGGCTACATTAGTTTTGTTTGTACAAAGCCTTTTTATTTTAATATAATCAAAATTATTAATTTTACATCCTCGAATGCTCTCTGTCCCTTTCGTTATAAATGCTTCCTTTATCTATAAATCAGTCCATGCTTCCCTAATTTGCTTATATCACCTTTTATGAATTGAGTACTTTTTGAAGATCTCTGAAGAGAGAGAACCACCTGTCTTCTAATGCATTCTGATTTTGGATAGCCTCGATTGTTGTAAATTTTTCCTGAAATCAAGTCTAAATTTGTCTCCTTGAAGTTTCCACCCCTTGTTCCTAGTTCCCTTGTCCCGGGCTGAGCAGAACAAGTGATGATCCTTCTTCTCATTTACAGCCCTTCCTTTACATACTTGAAGACAGTGTTGTGTCCCCTGCATCAAAGTCATCTCTTTTCTAGGCTAAATGTCCTCAGTTATCCCTACTTCCTTTGGTGGATGTTCACATGGCATGGCCTCAAGGCCCTTTACTATCCAGGTATCCACTTGAAATCGGGAGCCCCCCAGGTTGCCCCTGCCCTTTGAGAACTCAAGTACCAGCTGAACTATAGACCTTAAAGTGTTTGGGAACCCTAGTCTGGGTGGATTAGTAGTCAAATGTTGAGGACAATTATTTGTTTTAGATGCTTCTCCCATTGTATTAAAGTCTTCTCCCAGGAAGCTCAGCTCTTGTTTGACCCTTTCCTTTTGTATTTATTATGGCTGACTGCTCCCTGATACCCCAGCTTCTGGCTGCAGCAACCTCTTGGCAGCCTGCTTGCAGCTTGTCTATGCATGCTTGCTGTACCAAGTTCTCCAGAGGGTATAAAAGACCCCCAAGTTCTGTCACTCTTAGGAGTATCATCTAGCATGGTGATTCTCTCAGGGATGCGTTCCCAGAGTCCCCAGGGTGTTGGCCCTGTGTAGTATGTGGTGCTGGGCTCTTGCAGCAGCCAATTATTGGACCTATCCCTTTCCTGATTAAAGACTTAGTTTTTCTGACTACTTTGGTAGTTCTGTGTTATTTTCAAGTCAACACTGGTCACCCAACTTTACAGAATTATCTCCAGTTTATTATTCATGCTATTCCAAACGGAAGAGAGCCCTGCACTCCAGATGTCCTGCCACATCACATTTCAGAGCTTTGATTGACTTCCCCCCCCCCCCATGGTTTGTCTCATAAAACTCTAAATTTCCTCTCTTGCTGACTCTTTTTTTAAAAACCCTTTTACCATCCATCTGTCCTAGAACCAATGCTAAGTATCAAACAAAGACTTCTGGGAGAACAGGAAGACAATAGAAACAATGTATAGAACACTATCTCACACCCTAAACCAAGATAAGGTCAAAAATTGATACATGATTTAGATATAAGGAGCCAGAGATACCATAAATAAAGGGAAAATGGAATAGTTGACCAGGTGTGACCAAACAAGAAATAGAGAGCATTACAAGATGTAAAAAGAATCATGTTGATTATATTAAATTAAAAGGCTTTTGTACAAACAAAACCAAAGTAACAAAGATTAGAAGGGAAACAACAAACCGGAGGGAAATTTTATAGCAAATTTGTCTGATAAAAGTCTAATTTCTCAAAATTTATAGAGAACTAAGTCAAATTTAAAAGAATACAAGCCATTCCCCAATTGTCAAATGGCCAAAGGATATGAACAAGCAATTTTCTGATGAAGAAATCAAAGCTATCAGTAATCATATGAAAAAATACTCTAAATTACTCTTGATAAGAGAAATGCAAAGTAAAACAACTCTGAGGTTGTAAACCTAGCAGATTAATAGTAAAGGAAAGTGGTGCATGTTGGAGGGGATGTGACAAAATTGAGACACTAATGCATTATTGGTAGAGCTGTGAACTGATCCAACCATTCTGGAGAGTAATTTGGAACTATGCCCAAAGAGCTATAAAACTGTTCCTGTAATACTGGGTCTGTATCTCAAAGAGATAATAAAAAAGGGGAAAGGACCTACTTGTACAAAAATATTTACTGCGGCTCTTTTTGTGGTGGCAAAGAATTGGAAACTTGGGGGACATTCATAAATTGGGGAATGGCTGAACAAATCGTGGTATATGATGGTAATGGAATACTATTATGCTATAAGAAATGATGGGCAGGATGAGTTCAGAAAAAGCTGGAAAGATCTGTAGGAATCTGAAGTCAAACTAGTTGGGGGGGGGGAATCTATCAAGGGAATCTAGATTAAAGGATCAGTTTACATTTTATCAAGGGGGTCAGGATGTACACATTTACATAAATACAAAATAAATAGAAATTAGGGACAGCTAGGTGGCTCAGTGAATTAAAAGACTGGCCTGGAGTCAGAAAGACCTGGATTTGGATCTGATCTCAGATGCTTGCCAACTGTGACCTTAGGCAAGTCACTCAACTCCAACTGTTCAGCCTTTATCATTCTGCCTTAGAAAAAAACACATAAAAAGATTCCCTGGGCCAATAAAATGCCTGAATGGTGAGATGGTTTCTTTTCTTTTTTTCCTTTTTAAAACCCTCACCTTCCATCTTAGAATCAATACTGTGTATTGGCTTCAAGGCAGAAGAGTGGTAACGGCTAGGCGATGGGGGTCAAGTGACTTGCCCAGGGTCACACAGCTGGGAAGTGTCTGGGACCAGATTTGAACCCAGGAACTCCCATCTCTAGGCTTAGCTCTCTACTGAGCCATCTAGCTGCCACCTGGTTAGATAGTTTCTTGATCAATCCCATAGCCAAGTCAGCACAAAGAATGAGTTATTTGAATTGAACAATTCCAAATTAATTTAGCCTTGGCAATACCCCCATACTTGAAATCTCACAGAATCTCCAAAATAAAAGGGCTCTGACTCTAGTTAATGGACTGACATTCCAGTACCACCTCTGAAACTCTCTGTGTGGACTTGGAGGGCAACCACATCACTGAAACTTAGTTTTCTCATCTGTAAAATGAGTAAGCTGGTCCAGGGGGCCTTCCAGGTCCCTTTCACAGCTAGTTTTGATCTCTAAGATCTGTCTAATCAAAGCTCCTTTTTTCTTTGGAGCCAGCTAATGCAGATAAAGATTATGTGACCTTCCCCAGAAATTAGAACCTCTTAGTGCTTGGAACTCAGGTCACCTAGATCTCAGTTCTGTACAGAAGAAAACCTGGCTTGGTGGAGAGGGTGCTACTTTTGGTGTCAGAAAGATCGAGTTCAAACCCTGTCAAGTCAAGGAGCATTTATTCAGCACCTACTATGTGCCAGGCACTGTGCTAAGTGTTGGGGGGCAAAGAGAGGCAGAAGACAATCCCTGCCCTCAAGGAGCTCCAAGTTTAATGAAGGAGCCAATATCCAAATAACTAAATTAAACAAGATATAGACTGGATAAATTTGAGATCAGCAACAGAGGAACGGCACTTCCCATCAAGGAGTATTAGAAAAGGTTTCTTCTTTCTTTTTCTATCAATACCGTGTTACTGGCTCCATATCAAGGACTAAGAAATGGAGGTTAAGTGACTTACCCAGGGTCACCATGTCTAAGGCTAGATTTGAACCTAGGACCTCCTGTCTCTAGGCCTGACTCTCTAGTCACTGAGCTACCTAGCTGCCCTCCAGGGGAAGGTTTCTTATAGAAGATGGGATTTTGCTCTTGGAGTATACTCACTCTACACAAGTCATTTAATTTCAGTTTGCTCAGTCTGTTAAACATAGCTTTAAGGGATTGTCGTATTTCTCAATGAAAAGGTAAGCTTCCTGAGGACAGGGACTGTTTTAAACTTTGTCTTCCTGTCCTTAGTTCAGAATGGGATTCCTTGTACATAGGAACACAATGGTCTCCTCCTTCCCAAAGACCATTTTCACTTGAAAGTTGGAGACTTGTAAAATGATTATGAACCCAAAGAAACTGCTATCTAATGGTGGAATGACAGGATCCTTTAGGGAAAACACTGTAGGCAAGATGGCGTTCTTTGGGCAAGCCTGGCCCTGACCTTGGCCATGGGTACCATTTGAGCCTTCGTAGCAGTGAGGCTGATATTCTGGTAGACAAACCAGAGCCCTGGAGCAGGATTGGGAGGACAGAGGAGTAGAGGCCAGAATGGAGAAAGGGGTGAGACCCAGCAGAGTAAGTGGAAGCTGCCTCTGGAGATTCTGTCATTCCTGAGGCTGAGATGTGCCAAACAGGCCCCATGTCCAATGGCCCTGTCCTGGGAACTTCCGCCCTAGAGCTGGCCAGAACCAGGCTGGCTGAAGTGGTGGAAAAAACTCACAGAGGAGGGCTCAGGACTGGGGGAGCTGGGTGGAGGTGAGGGGCCAGGCCCTCTGGCTGTGAGCTCATCTAGGTCCCAGGCTGCTCCATTGTTTGTTCCAGGCCTAGAAGGGTTGGGCCAACTTTCCAGATAACAGCCCTCCTACGCAGAGGGTGGGGGACATTTGAGCTCTCCTCCCAGCTACCTCTGGCAGGAGCCCTCCTGTCTATGAGTCTGCCTCTGGGGGCTCCCCGCCAGGCTTCCTTTTCAGCCTTCACCCCAGCCAAATAGCCATCTTGGGTCAGAAGGGTGTGTGACCTTATGCAAAGGTGGAATGGCTAGGAGGCTAGAGAGAAGAAGAAAGGTTCTGTGAAAAGGGGGCTGCCCAGTTTGGGATCAGAAGCCTGGGTTTCAGTTCTGGGTTCTACACGAGCCATTTAGGCTAAGTATTTCCCCTGTCTAAGCATTTTACCTTTAAAATGTGAAATGACTGCTTTGGTTTAGATGGGCTCAGGGCCCTTCTGCCATTTCTGCTCTAGGGTCTCTACTCTGTTTTCTAGGGTCCCCTTCAGATCAAAATTCTATCTTTTAAAGACTTCCTGAAGCAACTTCCACCTCTGATATTTCATGTTCTAAATAGTCTTTCCCATCTCCGGCATTCTGTATTCTAAGATTCCTTCTAGCTTCGGCATTCTATGTTCTCAAGTTCTTTCCAGTCCTGACATTCTATGACTTTAGGTCTGTCCACTCAAATATTCTGGGACTGGCTCTCCCCTGGATTATAGTCACTTGATGAGAATGTTCCACAGGACTATTGATGAGCTTCTTTTTCCCTCACTTTCCATAGCTACACTATCTATCATCCTTGGTGCTCGTGTCTTCTATAGTTTCTCTTTGATGGTTGAGCCCCATAGAATTTATAGACTCCCAGAACTCTGATTTGGAATGGACTTCAGTAGGTCATTTAGTCCAACTTCTCAATCCTGTGTCTTTTCCTACCATTCCAAATGGCTTTCCCCTCAACTGCCTAAGTCAAATAGTGACGAATTACTTCTCAGACATCTTAGTTGTCCCTTTGGGGCACACCAGGGCACGGATGGCAACTGAACAGGAGCAGAGTTGGGACCAGAAGAAACCTATCGTCATTAGAGTCTAATACCAATCAAAGGTCTGGAAACCAGGAGAACAAGGAAGACACTGGAGTGGTTTATTGTATTAAGAAGCAAATAGCTAAGGGTGCCTAGGTGGCTATGGGGATAGAGAGTCAGGCCTGGAAATGGGAGGTCCTGGGTTCAGTTTTGGTCTCAGACCCTTCCTAGCTGTGTGAGCCTGGACAAGTCACTTAATCCCCATTGCTTAGCCCAATGATGGCGAACCTTTTAGAGACAGAGTGCCAGGCCCTGCCCCCACCCCACCTCCTAGACTGAGTGCCATGCTGGCCTCCAATCAGAGACTAAGTGCCATGCCATGCTCCCTCCTTATCCCAGATAGGGGAAGGAGGAAGCTCTCTCATTGGGCTGCTGGGTAGAGGGGTGGGCAATGTGAAAAAATGTCATCAACTACAGTAGAGAGGAGGAAGGAAGCAGTTCCACCTGAGTACCTCTGCCTTTTTAGTAACAAACAGGGTGGGGGAGGGGGAGGACAGTCAAGTATTCACAGAGAGAGCTCTGTGTGCCATCTTTGGCACCCATGCCATAGGTTTGCCATCACTGGCCTAGCCCTTACCAGTCTTCTGCCTTAAAATGGATACTTACTTACTATTAAGACAGAAGACAAGGATAAAAAAATCAAAACAACAAATAGCAGCTGTAAGAGTAACCAGATCGTGGAGGTCAAGATGAGTCAAGGCCAGCAGTTCAAAGAAAGGGCTTACATTGTGGGGGAGATGGAAAGTGTTCCAAAATGTAGTAATATGGTTCTAAGCCTGGTTCACTGTTGACATATGGGAGAGAGTCAGAGATAAGTCTGTGCATCAGGGTAGCTGATGTAGAGACTGAAAGAAGTGGAGGGAAGGGTTCACACTACATAGTAAAAGGGTTCATAGCCTCCTCTGACTTCTGACTTCAATGATCCTATAGTACCCCCCCCACCTCCACCCCTGCCCTTAAAGCAGGATTTAGCCTAATCCTAAAGAACAGAGAAGGGCTCATTAGTTTTCAAGGATGGGGCCATTGATATACTTGTAACAATTGTATAATTTTCATAAAATCCAAAATTTAAAAATTTTGAAGAAAATTTCAGGAAAAGAAGCTCACCAACTCCCCAAATCAAGAAAGTGAACTCTTTTAAAGAAGGCACCATAAAGAAGTCCAAGAAAATCATACTCTGCATCAGAAGATCCAGAATGAACTTTGGGATGTAGTGATTGAACTGAAGGGGGTTGAAGACATTTAAGGGATTGCCCTCAATTGCCTTTTTGTCAATGTGCCTATCAATCATTGGTTTTTCTCTCTTCCTCTTTTATTTCCTTCTTATCTCCAACTATTGTCATTTCCCCTTAGAAAGTACAGTATTATATGCACCTTTAGCAAGAAGATCTTTAGAGGTATAAGCTTAATATTTGAAATGATTCATTGGAGAGACTAGGCATATAAAGCTGGGAGATTTCAACATGCTCATTTCCCAACAGAATCACAGGGGGGATTGTGAAAGGGAATTTTTTTATTCCCTTTGTCTATTGTAAGTTAATCAATCAAGAACTTAAAGTACTCCTATACTTAACACTTAGTAAGTCACTAACAAAGAAAGTTCACACCCTAAAAGGCCACAAGCACTGCCCCACCCTGGGCAGTGCTAGGCAAATTGAAAGGTTGTGATTGATTCCCAAGCCTTGACAAGGAGAGCTAATAGGTGGAGAAAATTGTATATAAGCAGGAGCCTGAGAGAGATTCTGGACTGTGACTCTCTTCCTTCTTGGTGGTCTTTAGCCTAGGGAGTGTGAGCTCTGGTGAGATTCTTGGTGGTCTTGGCCTCATGTGCATTGAAGGTTCTAGGTGTTTTTTTCAGGGTCTTTGACTCTTTGGATTTCAGCTTCCTGATCTGGATTTTGGATTCTGGTGAGATCTGCATTCAGATCCACATTCGCAGTCTGGAGGCACTAGGATTAAGACTTAGGGTATTTTAAACTAGGTGATATTTTCTACCTTCTTCCTATATTTCCCACTTTAATGTCTCTACCTTGCTACTATATATATATAAAGCTACTAAGAGCCTATTGACTCATAGTTAAACAGTGACCACAAGAATTCTTCTTTTAAACATTATTATTTTTGTCAAGCCAAATTTCTAACTATTACATTCAACAACCCAATTATAATTATTATGCAATGTTCAAACCTTTCAAGGTTTTGTGTGTCTGAGACATCAGGCGACTCACAGGGTAGCCAGATCCACAAGACACCTCCCCTTCCCAGAGGACACTGAACACAGGACTATGCAAGGAAAGCTTCCTAGGTAACTGTACAGATGTGCTTTTAAAAATTAATTCATTAATTTGCTTGTTACATTAAAATTCCCCAGCAGCTCCCTCCCTCCCCTCTCTGCACTAGAGAAGGCATCATTTGATGAAAAAAGATTTATGTATATATAAAACTGTCTTGCTTGTTTCTATTTATCAGTTCTTTTTCAAGAGGTGGGGCATACACAAGATATTCCTCAAACAAATTTCTGTTGCTGTATATAAGGTTCTTGCTTTACTCTTCACAATTTCATGTAGGTCTTTCCATGTATTTCTGGAAATTAGCCTGCTCATCATTTCTTAGGGCACAGTAGTAATCCATCACAATTATTCTCCACAACTTGTCAAGTGATGGGCATCCCTTCAGTTTCCGCAGCTCTTTCACACAGAGCTAGATCTACCTCATGCTTTGACAGTCAGCTTTCCAAAAGCGGTACAAAGAGCTGGCTCATAAATACCAGTTCTAAGGTTCTAATTCTATCTGCTTTTACCTGCTGGGTGTTTTGTTTTTTTTTTTTAATCTAATGCCTCAGAGTAGGGGAGAGATCTCTCATTAGCCCTCCCTCAGAGCTAATGGCAGCATCAGTTGCTTTTCTGTCCTCACCATTCACTTGCCAATACCTCCTAGATTATAATGAATTAGTTGTCAGCAAAGCAACAACAGGACATGAGAGCGAAGACAGAATCACGGTCACTGGCCAAAGCAAGTCACAGAATCTTGCCATCACGGATCTTCGAGTTGGAAGGAACTTTGAAGGCCATTTAGTTCAACCCATAAATGAACAAGAATTCCTTCTATAAATCTCAGACAATGGATCTTCTGGCCTCTGCCTGAAGACTTCCATAGAATGGGAGACACTCTTTCCTGAGTCAGCCAATATTTTACTTTTAGATAGCTCATTAGTAAGACATTTTCCCATAAGTCAAGCCCAAATTTGGTTCTCTGTCATTTAAACACATTCTGCCTCTGGGTCCAAACACAACAAATAGAATCCCATATCCCCATGAAAGATTCCACAGACCAGAAACCCATCATCCTTCTCTCTGGCCTCCTCTTCAAGTCTTCTCCAAGGGAAAAAAAAAACTCATCCATTTCTTTAACCAATTCTTGTATATCCTGTCACCTCACTATACTGGTCACCCATCTTTGATGCTTCTCAGCTTGTTAATCCCTTTCAAAAAATGTGGTCCCCAGAACCAAACTCACTATTTCAGATGTGGCCTAATCCAGGAAAAGCAGATCTACTTCTTCCCTAATCCTGGACACTGAGCACTTTTTAATACAACCTAAGATTGTATTACCTTTTTGCCAGTACAACTTGGAATCAATTGGAGAGGGTCCTAGCATCTCACCTGATCTCCCCAATGGAACATCACCATACCAAGACCTCTCCATATCCTCCTAAATTGGAGGCAGCTGCATGAAGATGGATAGCATTGGATGGGGGCTCACCTAGAATAGAGTTCTCTGCTAATAGGCTATTAACGACTCATGCCTAGCAATATTTCTGCTGAAGGTCAACAAGTTTCCCAAAATAGTTCATGCTGACATGGACAAATCTCCTCAAGTTGGCCTAAGTGGTCACATACATTATGATTTAAAGGTAGTAGTAGAATGCTTACCCCTAAAGCATCTCCCTTCCTTAGCTGTCACAGATGACTAGAATCCCACTATTAGAATTCATTCCTT
Source organism: Monodelphis domestica (assembly GCF_027887165.1). Classification (NCBI taxonomy): domain Eukaryota; kingdom Metazoa; phylum Chordata; class Mammalia; order Didelphimorphia; family Didelphidae; genus Monodelphis; species Monodelphis domestica. The sequence goes on along the minus strand of NC_077230.1, from coordinate 385,520,063 downwards.
TGGATTATGGCTTTTTATTCCTCTTTAAACTTCAAATTTATTATCAGCTTTTCTGCCCCAGAGTAAATGAGTTTTCCAATTGTTCTACCAAAACAGAACAACAATTGAGGCTTGTGAGATAAGTAAAATGAGAAAACATTTATTAAGTGCTTGCTCTAGACCAGGCACTGTGCTAAGTCCTAGGGAAGTAAGTACATGCAAGCAGGACAGTCCCTGCCTTCAGAGATGTTGTATTACCTTGTGTTAATTTATTTTAATTTCCATATTATTCATTTTTGTAAGTGAAAAATCTTACAAAACCAAAATACACCCAAATAAATCAGTGACAAATCATATATTTTCTTCTGCATTTCCACTCCCGCAGTTCTTTCTCTGAAAATGGATAGCATTCTTTTTCATAAGTCCCTCAGAATTGTCCTGGATCATTGTATTACTGTTAGTAGCAAAGTCTATCACATTTGACCATTCCACAATATTTCAGTTACTCTTGGTTCTGCTTAGTTCACTCTGCATCAGTTCATGTCTTTCCATTTCTTTCTGAAATTATCCTGTTCATTCCTTATAACACAATAGTTTTCCATCACCATCCTATACCACAATTTGTCCAGATATTCCTCAATGGAGGGACATCCTTTTAGTTTCCGACTCATTTTCCACCACAAAAAGAGCAGCTATAAATATTTTTGTACCAACAGATCCCTCCCCATTTTTAAAAAGAGATATTATATTCTAGTTGAGGAAAACAACATGGAAAGGGGAGAGGCAGCTGAAGGGAGGGTGCTTTAGGAAAAGAAGTCAGAGGAAATGGAGATTGGAGTTACGTGAGACAATTGACAAATCCTTTCTAGAAATGAGAATGTTGATTACTATTCTCTATGCTGGAGCTGTAAAAGTTTGGATAGGATACTTAAACGGCAGCTGGGAATAGTTGTTGGTGGGTATGAGCAAGATTAGGTACGTGCTCATCAATGAGAGACCCAGGGTACAAGGAGAGGGTGCAGAAAAAAATGGAATTGAAAATGGAATCAAGGTAATTTTCAAGAAGAGAACACTGGCATCCTGAGGAGATCAGGGTGGCCTTCTAGGAGGAGATGGGATGTGAACTAAATCATGAGCTATGTATGAAGGGAGGGCATTCAGGCCTGAGGCCAAACAGAGCAAAAGTGTGGAAACTGGAGATGGAATGTCCTGTAAAGGCAACAACGATCAGGCAAGTCTGCGTAGAGTGTAGACTGTGTGAAGGAGAGTAAGGTGCAGTAGGGCTGACTAGAACCATTCAAGGAAGTGTTTTAAATAGTCAGTTGTGTATTTCTTTTTCTTTAGAGGCAAAAGTAGAACTTCTTAAGCAGGGCAGTGACATGGTCAGATCTATACTTATAGAAATATGGCAGCTGGGTGGAGGATAACTTGAAAAAGAGACACCATTTAGGAAGCTATTCTAGTAGTCTAGGAGGAAGGTAATAAAGGAATGAAACAACATGTAAATGTGAATGATAATTGAGAGCTATAATATGGAAGTAGAAAGATGGAGGGGAGCTAGGTGGCACAATATATAGAGTACCAGGCCTGGAGTCAGGAAGAGACATTTTGCTGAGTTCTGATCTGCCTTTAGACTTTAGACTTACTAGACCCTGGGCAAGTTACTTAATCCTGTTTGCCTCAGTTTCCTCATTTATGAAATGAGCTAGAGAAGGAAATGATCAACCACTCCAGTATTTTCACCAAGAAAACCCCAATGGGGACACAAAGAACCAAAATGACTGAACAACAAAGAAAGAGCAAGATTCAGCAATGATTGGATAGGAGGGGCAAAGAAGAATGAAAAGTTGAAGATGATCCCAAGGCTTGGTGACTTGAAAAATAATGGTGCATTCTACAAAAATGGAGTAGTTAGAAAGAGGGGAGGATCTTGGAGAAAATAACATGAGTTCTGTTTTGGACATGTGAGTTTGAGATGCCTATGGGCTAGTCACTTGGAAACATCCAACACTGTAGGGATGTCGGTAATGCCAGAGAGAGAATGGGGCTAAATAAATGGATTTGGGGAATCTTTGTCAGGGAGGCGATAGGTGAGCATGTGAAAACTAATGAAATCACTAAGATAAGAAAAGAGAGAAAGGGAAGCTGAGTGGTTCAGTGGATTGAAAGTCAAGCCCAGAGATGGAAAGGTCCTGGGTTCAAATCTGACCTCAGACACTTCCTAGCTAGGTGATCCTGGGCAAGTCACTTAACTCCCACTGCCTCACCCTTACCACTCAACAGTATTGATTCCAAGACAGAAGGTAAGAATTTAATGGGAAGGGAGGAAGGGAGGAAGGGAGGAAGGGAGGAAGGGAGGAAGGGAGGAAGGGAGGAAGGGAGGAAGGGAGGAAGGGAGGAAGGGAGGAAGGGAGGAAGGGAGGAAGGGAGGAAGGGAGGAAGGGAGGAAGGGAGGACCCATGCGCAGGAGCTTGGGCAAGGATAGTGATCCTCTAGAGGAGATTGAGAAAGATTCTTCATGCCTGTAAGTAAGAAAAGAACCAGGAGCTAGCAATCATGAAAACCTAGAAATGAACAGGTTTATAAGGAGGGAGCAGACAAATAGGACAGAGAAGTCAAAAAGTATGAGGCCTGAAAAAAAGATCATTGGTTTGGCCAATCAAATTAAGAAAATGAAGGCCTGTAATGTATTTAGGTACATTTTCAGGAATCTGCATGTCTTCAAATACCATCTCATGAACTTTCATGTAGTTATAGACTCACATGTATAAGACATGTGCATGTTATACATGTACATTGTTAGTATATTTGTGCCCATATGAGCAAGCATGTGCTCAGACCTATCTAAGTGCACCCATATGAATATGAAAGCAAGAAGAGACTTTAGAGAGCATCTATTCCAATTTTCCCATTTTATAGATGAGAAAACTGAGGTTCATAAAAGTTGGTAAATAGCAGAGCCAAAATTTGACCTTGGGTCTTCTGACTTCAAATGTGGGGGTTCCTTCCCTTATCCCATCATGCCTGCATTATGGTTGTTAATTTGTTTCTGATTCTTTTCATGTTGTTCTTTAGTCATTTCATGACCACATTTGGGGGATTTTTGGCCAAGATATGGGAGTGGTTTGCCATTTCCTTCTTCAGCTCATTTTCTAGATGAGAAAACTGAGGCAAACAGGGTTAAGGAACTTATCCAAGGTCACAAGGTTAGTACGTGTCTAAGGCCAGATTTGAACTCATGAAGATAAGTCTTCCCAATAATATTGCAGCACCTAGCTGCCCTGAAGTGGTCTGAATTACTTATTTACAACCCACCTCCAATGTAACCCTACATTCTCTCCAACACTCACATATACACATACACACTCACACACACTATGTACACATGCCAAATGATGTGCTCTGTGTCTTATCACTAGAAACCCTCTCAGGAAGGTAGGCGTTGTGTTGTCAGACACAAACTCTATTCCGTGACTGAACAGGTCCTGGCTGTCCTCCATGGCAATAATTTCCAAAACTGGGCTGTGTATGGATCCATCTCCTCTTCCCAGAAGCCTCAGCACCTCATGTAGAATGACAGCAGGGCCGAATCCCAGAAGCTGCCAGCACCCCCCCCCCAGGTTGGCCTTCAAAACCAAGAAGCACTGGAGCAGAGAGAAGGGGGAGAGAAAGACAGACAGAAATAGAGATAGAGACAAAGAGAAAGGGAAGGAGGGGGAGAGAGGGAGGAGGAGAGAGAGAGAGGGAGAAGGAGAGAGAGGGAGAAGGAGAGAGAGAGAGAGAGAGAGAAGGAGAGAGAGAGAGAGAGAGAAGGAGAGAGAGAGAGAGAGAGAAGGAGAGAGAGAGAGAGAGAGAAGGAGAGAGAGAGAGAGAAGGAGAGAGAGAGAGAGAAGGAGAGAGAGAGAGAGGGAGAGAGTTAATTCAGGTTTTCCAAGAATATAATAAGGCATATGGACTTTTGTCAGTTCCCTACACCACCTCACATTTCACAGACTGTCTTTTCCTCTGAACTCTCATAACCTTTGGATAAGTTCTGTCTTATGGCACTGAATACACACACAGGGTCATAGAACTTATCCCATCCAGCCTCTTCTTCCTCTTTTTTTTAACCCTTACCTTCTGCCTTAGACAATACAGAATATCATTTCTGAGACAGAAGAGCAGTAAGGGCTAGCACTGGGGCTTAAATGACTTGTGCAGAATCACCCAGCTAGGAAGTGTATGAGGTCGGATTTGAACCCAGGACCTCCTATCTCCAGGCTTGGCTCTTCATCCTAGCCACCCTCCAACCCCTCCTTTTTATAGAAGTAGAAACTGAGGACAGAGAGAAAAGGCAGGGTTTGACCATAATCCCATGGTGAGCTAGTAGCAAAGTCAAGTCTGAAACCCTGGTCTCCTATGCCTTCCTATACGCTGGGGAGCATTGCCTTCTGGACAGGGATTTATATGAATTCCTTCTCTTCCAGACTTGAATGTAAGCTCCAGAAGGAGCCTTGCCCTGAGCATTATGGTTACCCCAGAAACTCTACCCATTCTGTTTGTTTACTATCATCACCTTCCGTTGTCTCTCTGCCCCCAGTCTCTCCTGCTTCCTAATAGTGCACATTTAGTAAGATTTTCTTTGGGGGGCATATTTGTGATTGGATCGGTGTCAGCAGCTCCCAGTGAGGAAACTGCCTCTGCCAATGTGGGTGAACACCTGCTTGGCAGCTTCTAGACCTAGAGAGTCACCTGAGGCACTGAAGAAGAAACAACTCATCCAAACTCACAAAGTAAATGGTAGAACACTTTGTCCTCAGGGACAGCTAGTTCTGGCATTCTATGGGATCTAAGGTCCTTCCCAGCTCTGACTTTCTTTGTCCTAAGGGCTTCCCCAGGCTCTGACCTTCTGTGCTCTAAGGGTTCTCCTAGTTCTGAAATTTTGGGTTTTAAGGTCTCTCCCAGCTCTGACATTCTCTGTTTCTAAGGTCTCTCCCAGCTCTGACATTCTCTGTTTCTAAGCTCCCTCCCAGCTCTGACATTCTCTGTTTCTAAGCTCCCTCCCAGCTCTGACATTCTCTGTTTCTAAGCTCCCTCCCAGCTCTGACATTCTCTGTTTCTAAGCTCCCTCCCAGCTCTGACATTCCCTGTTCTAAGCTCCCTCCCAGCTCTGACATTCCCTGTTCTAAGCTCCCTCCCAGCTCTGACATTCCCTGTTCTAAGCTCCCTCCCAGCTCTGACATTCCCTGTTCTAAGCTCCCTCCCAGCTCTGACATTCCCTGTTCTAAGCTCCCTCCCAGCTCTGACATTCCCTGTTCTAAGCTCCCTCCCAGCTCTGACATTCCCTGTTCTAAGCTCCCTCCCAGCTCTGACATTCTCTGTTCTAAGCTCCCTCCCAGCTCTGACATTCTCTGTTCTAAGCTCCCTCCCAGCTCTGACATTCTCTGTTCTAAGCTCCCTCCCAGCTCTGACATTCTCTGTTCTAAGCTCCCTCCCAGCTCTGACATTCTCTGTTCTAAGCTCCCTCCCAGCTCTGACATTCTCTGTTCTAAGCTCCCTCCCAGCTCTGACATTCTCTGTTCTAAGCTCCCTCCCAGCTCTGACATTCTCTGTTCTAAGCTCCCTCCCAGCTCTGACATTCTCTGTTCTAAGCTCCCTCCCAGCTCTGACATTCTCTGTTCTAAGCTCCCTCCCAGCTCTGACATTCTCTGTTCTAAGCTCCCTCCCAGCTCTGACATTCTCTGTTCTAAGGGTTCTCCCAGGTCAGACATTTTGGGTTCCAGGATCCCTCCGAGCATAGATTGTTGATATTTGGAGATCCCCTTTATTTCTGACACTTTCTTCTCTAAGGGCAGCTTCCCTAGCCTTGATAATCTATGAATCCATGTCTAGCTTTCCAAGGCTGAAGGCCCTCACTGCTGCCTATCCCTTGGCTGGAGTTTGCTGAGTTGTGGGGCAGGGCCCCATTCTGCCTGAAGCCAATGTCTGGACGCCTAGTCCTACGCACTCTGGCTGATACAATGCATTCTCTGCTCTCTGACAGGGCAGATGATGGCTGCTATCTGTCTGGTCTGAATTAGATGGCCAGGCTTTGTGGAAACCTTGGACTCATTAGCGGTTTCATCGCCAGCCCTGGCGCCTGTGAGAGGGTAACATTTCCTTTTTTTTTTGTTTCGAATCTCCACCCGTTGCCACAAAAATGCAGAGGCAGTGTGTAGTCAGTCCGATTTAAGGGGAATTGAGAGAGACAAATTCATATATATACATACACCCTCACCCAGCAACAAATTTACCCAACCACATACTAGGAGCCCAACAAAGCCCTCTTGGACTCTCACCTATAGGAGGCAACATCCCTGGATTTAGGCTAGTCAAATCAGAGTGGATCATCACATCTCCCGTGTTAAAGATGGGAGAACCCTTAGAACATAGGATATCTGAGCTGATAATCTCTTAGAACATAGACTATGAGAACTGTGAGGGAACCTCTTACAGCAAAGAATGTCAAAGCTAGAAAGGACTTTAAAATGGTGAATATCAGAGTTGAATGGAACCTCAGAACCCAGAATGTCAGTGCTGGGAAGGTCCTTGGAGCAAAGAATGTCAGGGGGACAAATCAAAATGGCAGAGAAGGTGCACAGACCCATCCATCTGATCTCTACCAAATTACCCTCCAAAAAAACTATGCTATAATGCCTCAGGATGAATTCTGGAGCAGCATAATTCACAAAAAGACAAGGTGAAGTAATTTTTTAACCCAAAACAACTTAGAATGATAGCAATAAGGATCTAGCACACCTGGTTGGAGGTAGAGCTCAAAGTAGTACACCAGAATAGACCTTACTGCCCACACCAGGCCCTGGGTACAGCTAAAGCAGCCACATGTGCTTTCAGAGCTCTCTGCCACAGACAGTAAGCAGGGCTCAGACAACTGCTCAGGTGATTAGAGAGGTCCTTTTGCTGACTCTAGGTGTAAGACTCCTGTTACACTGTAATATGCAGATCCGGGTCGCAGTCCTGAGGCAAGGTTTTAGGGTGAGACCACCACTAGCACACATTAGTGCTTTATGCCACAGGGGAGCAGGGGTCCCTGGTCACAATTCCAAGAGGTAAAAGAGTGCTTGTGGTTACTCACAGACCAGACCACTGACTAGGAGAATAATAAACACACCTCTCCTAACATTTATCATATTGGAAGAACTGAAAGCAGTTCTGAAGGTAGCTGCACAAAAAACCTGAAGCATGGAACGGTGCTCCTTTTACCAGTTACAGAGCCCAACTCTAACAATTTTCTGAATTAAAAGAAAAGGAAAAGGCTCGAAAATGAGCAAACAACAAAAGAAACTCAACATCAAAAGTTATTATGGTGACAGGGAAGACTCAAATGGAATCATGAAGAGTTATACACAACTGAACAATAATATAACAATTTGCTTATTATTTTTTCCATTATATAGGATGTTCTTGAAGGCAGAGATGACTTTTCTCCACATTTCTTTGTATCTCCAGCATTTAGTACAGTGCCTAGCACCATGGTATGTGGCATTTAAAAGAGTGGATGCCATAAACTGTAGTTATTAAAAGAGTTTAAATGGTTGAGGTTGTAAACTGTAGTGGGTAAATTAGTGGAAGATATAAATTGTAGTAGATATAAGAGTGGGTGAGTAAATTGTGACCGCAGAAAATATGTTTTCACCACAGTGTCTTGTTTAAAATCAAATATAAGGTGGTCGCCAGGGAAATATTCCCAATTATGAATATACCCAAGTCAACTGGGTTTTATAGAGATTTTAATTAATAATACAATGAGGAATTAAAGAAAGAGAGAAAGAGAGAAAAAGGAAATAATGAGAAAAGGATAGACCGGCCCAGGGTAGCCCTGGCCATCCCAGGCCTAAGTCCTAAAAGAAAAGATCAGTCAGTTAGTTATCACTCACCATAAGATCTGTTCAAGTGGGGATTCAAGGGGACAGAGTTTTCCCAGAGGGAGTTCCAGCCAGAGTCAGCCTCCCTTGAGAGACCTCCTTAGAGATTGTCCTTCAAGAGATTTTTCTCAAGAGATTTTTCTCAAGAGACCCTCCTTAGAGCCTGTCTCTCAAGATGCTCTCTCTCAAGAGATCATCCTTTTTTATATAGGGGGTTTTCTCCTATGTCACCTCCCCAAGTTCTTCCATCTACCAATCACAGTAGATGTTTTCCAAAGGACAGCCCATTCTGAATTCACAGCTGAGTTGACTAATCCCTTTAGTAAATTTGAACCAGAAAAAACACAGCTGAGTTGACTAATCCTTTTAGTAAGTTTGAACCAGAAAAAACTTCTGAATAAGTTTTCACCTCTTTGCTCCTTGTAAATTCACAAGTTGCCTGACCTTTATAGGTACTTAGCACCCTATTGTATTAATTCTAAAAATAGGCATGGCTTAAGTATGGGTGTAAGCATTTCTCATTGTTCAGCAAGGAGTTTTCTCCCCTAAAGCAGTCCTAAGTATGTGGAGTAGAGGTCCTCCTATTTCTGATCTAAGTAGAATTCTCACATTTTAGATAGGGAATGGTCCCTAATAGGGAGTTGTCCCAATGGAGAATTCCCCAATGGGGAATTTTTTAATATTCACAAGTCTGAGAAATTTCAAGATTCACAGGTAAGTGATACATACTTGTTGACTGAATGACCAATCTTAACCCTTATTCCAACGCTATGATCTGGCCTCTCAACTTTTCCCTAAAGGATGCTCTCATTTCTCCAGCTTTGAATATAGCTGCCCAGGTAGATGGAAGAAAAACTGAAGATGACCTCTGCCAGACTGAGGAGTTTCTAGTTTATACTAATTAGAATTGTCCAGGGATGGAACAGTCTTCATCAAGTGGTGCTGGGTAATCTTTTTAGGCATCTTCAGTCAAAAATCTGCCAAAAGCCATGTTGAAAGTATTGTTGGGGAGAGTCTTATATGGAATAGGTTGGTCCAGATGGTCTCTGAGGTCCCTTCCACCTCCTGAGATAATGTGAGAATCTGACTCTAGAGCAGCCTCTCTTCCTAGCTTTTCAGTCTCAGGGCCATTTGGCTACACTATTTATAGGCCATGGGGATGAAACAGAGACCACTCACTCAGGTCTTAGAAGCAGTCTATCTTTCTTCACCAGAAGATGCATCTTTTTTCTGCAGAGATGATTTTATCAGAGGAAGCTCCCACTATATTTAGAAGCTGAAAATTCAACCCAAGACATACAGGTACCAGGTCTTGCTACCCTTTCTATATTTTAGAGACGGAGTCAGTGTCTTTTTCTCCATCCATTCTAATTTCTCCCTGGTCCTTGAACTTACCCAAAATATTCTTTGGTAAGAAAAAGGTGTCAAAATGGAAGGGAAGTACCTGTCTTCAATTAAAAGTTGATTTTGTGGGGGCAGAGCCAAGATGTTGGAGAAGAAGCAAAGAAAGCTCAAACCACTTTGAGAATTCTCTCCAATCAACCATAAAATAATGCTTCAAAGAAAAATGCTGGAGTAAAAGAACCAACAAGGGGTCAGAGTGAAGCAACTTTCCTATAGAAAACAACTTGAAAGGTAGGCAAGAGATGGTCTGGTTCACTGGAGTGAAAAGGGAGTACAGGCTTCCGGGTAACCATGGCTGCAATCTAGACGCCGCACGCTTCCTCTCCCCAGCACCGAACGAAATAGACTACATCAAAGGAGCATAAAATCACCTTTGGAGGAACAGAAGGACTCCCCAGTACCCCACAGAGGCAAAGGTACGTGGGGCTTGAACATTTCCACACTAAAATAAGAAGGAAAAGCTTGCACAGAAAAGTGAACTCAGCCGCCCTTCCCCCACCACACCTCCCCCACTAAACCAGAGTGAGCTACCTGAGCGCTCACCGGGACAGCGAGTGAGTGGGGAGCGTCTCTGTCTGGGGGGGCACTCCAGGGTCCTTGGGATCTGGGGACTGCCAGGAAAAAACGTCTCAGGGCGCTTTCACTGGAGAATCCAGCGGACCTGGACTTGGGGCGGGCTGCGCTGAACAACGCGCGCTGATTATCTGGGCGGAGCTGAATACCTGGGCTCGGAGGCTGGGAAGAACTAGTCTGAAGCAACCTAAATTCACAGAAAAACCGCTCTTATAACCCAGACCCCAGACCAAAAAGGAAAGGGAAATAAAACCACCAAAGGGATGGCTCACATGGCCCAAAATCAAGCCTCCAGGAAGAAAGGGAAAAAAGTGACTATTGAAAACTTTTATGGTGGAAGTACCCAAGGAAAAGAGGAGAATGAGGAGGAAATCCAAAAAAATTCAGAACACGCCTCCCAAAATGGAAACTATCAACAAGCTCTGGAAGATCTCAAACTGGAACTTATCCAAAAGATGGAAACCTTCTGGAAAGAAAAATGGGAGAAAGAGATCAGCTGTCTGACAGATAAGACTGCTCAATTGGAAAAAGAACTCGAAGCATCCAATAGAAGGGCAGACAAGGCTGAAAAGCAAATCCAGTCCCTAATGACCAGAATTAAGCACCTCGAAGAAAGTGAGATGATAAAACAGCAAGAATCAATAAAGCAAACCCAAATAATTAATGAATTGGAAGAAAACATAAAATATCTCACTGAGAAGGTCACGGACCTGGAGAACAGAGGAAGACGAGAAAATCTCCGTATCATCGGTCTCCCAGAAAAACCAGAGGTAAACAACAAATTGGATATTATTCTAGAGGAGATTATAAAAGAAAATTGCCCCCACGTCCTGGAGCAAGGGGGCAAAATAGAAATAGAAAGGATTCATAGAACACCTTCTATACTAAATCCCCAAAAGACAACGCCTAGGAATGTAATTGCCAAATTCAAGAGCTTCCAAGTAAAGGAGAAAATCCTACAAGAAGCCAAGAAGAAGAGCTTCAGATATAAGGGGGCTCCCATAAGGATCACACACGACTTAGCGGCTAATACACTAAGAGACCGCAAAGCATGGAACGCGATATTTAGAAAGGCAAGATAGCTGGGTCTCCAACCAAGAATCAACTACCCAGCAAAACTGACTATATACTTCCAGGGGAAAGTATGGGCATTCAACAAAATAGAAGATTTCCAAGCATTTGCTAAGAAAAGACCAGAGCTCTGTGGAAAGTTCGATATCCAAGCACAGAAAGCAAGAGAAACATGAAAAGGTAAATATGAAAGAAAGGGAAAAGGAGATAAATCTTATCTTTCTCTTTAAGTCAAACTCTCTTCTATAAGGACTACATTTACATCTAATTATATATATTAATATGTGGGGAAAATGTTTTGTGTAACTCTCATAAATTGTATCATCATAAGAGTAGTTAGAAGAAACATGCATAGGGAAAGATTGGGGAATTAAGAAGATTTGGGGAAAGTTGGGGCAAAAAAAGGAAAAGGGAGGGGGGAACCGTGATAATACTAAGATTAACTTCAAGAAATAGGGGGGGAATCAATAGAATAAACTTTCCCATATAAAGATACACATGGGAAGGGGAGGGGAAGAACTCTCATATGAGAAGGAGAGGAAGAGAGCGTGAAGTGTAATTACTTAAACCTTACTCTCAGTGAAATCAAATCTGAGAGGGAAGAACATCTAGATCCAGTGGGATCCTGAATTCTATCTTATCCATTAGGGCAAGAAAGAAAGGAAAATTAAGGAGGGGGAGGGGGGAGGGAGTACAAAAAGGGAGGGAAGGAGAGGGGGGAGGGGAAGGGAGCATAAAAAGGGAGGGGCTAGAAAGGGAAGCATCTCAAGGGAGGGGACTAGGGGGACTGACCTAAAGTAAATCACTGGTTCAAAAGGAGATAGCTAAAGAAGAAAGGTCAGAACTAGGGGAAGACATCAAAATGCCAGCGAATCCACAAATAACAATCATATCTTTGAACGTGAATGGGATGAACTCACCCATAAAACGCAGACAAATAGCAGATTGGATTAGAACCCAAAACCCTACCATATGTTGTCTTCAAGAAACACATATGAGACGGGTTGACACTCACAAGGTTAGAATTAAAGGTTGGAGTAAGACCTTTTGGGCCTCAACCGATAGAAAGAAGGCAGGAGTTGCAATCATGATATCTGACAAAGCCAAAGTACAAATAGACCTGATCAAAAGGGACAGGGAAGGTAAATATATTCTGCTAAAAGGAAGTATAGACAATGAGGAAATATCACTAATCAACATGTATGCACCAAATGGTATAGCATCCAAATTTTTAATAGAGAAACTAGGAGAATTGAAGGAGGAATTAGACAGTAAAACCATATTAGTGGGAGACTTGAACCAACCACTATCAAATTTAGATAAATCAAATCAAAAAATAAATAAGAAAGAGGTAAAAGAGGTGAATGAAATCTTAGAAAAATTAGAATTAATAGACATATGGAGAAAAATAAATAGGGACAAAAAAGAATACACCTTCTTTTCAGCACCACATGGCACATTCACAAAAATAGATCATACACTAGGTCATAGAAACATGGCACTTAAATGCAGAAAAGCAGAAATATTAACTGCAGCCTTTTCAGATCACAAGGCAATTAAAATATTGATCGGCAAGGGTACATGGAGACCCAAATCAAAAATTAATTGGAAATTAAATAACATGATACTCCAAAATCGGATAGTTAGAGAAGAAATCATAGAAACAATTAACAATTTTGTTGAATAAAATGACAATGGCGAAACATCCTTTCAAACCTTATGGGATGCAGCCAAGGCAGTACTTAGAGGAAAATTCATATCCCTGAGTGCATATATTAACAAATTAGGGAGGACAGAGACCAAGGAATTGGAAATGCAAATAAAAAAAACTTGAGAATGAACAAATTAAAAACCCCCAGAAGAAAACCATACTAGAGATCCTAAAAATTAAGGGAGAAATTAATAAAATAGAAAGTGACAGAACTATTGAGCTAATAAACAAGAGTAGAAGCTGGTACTTTGAAAAAACAGACAAAATAGACAAAGTACTGGTTAATTTAATTAAAAAAAGGAAAGAAGAAAGGCAAATTAATAGCATCAAGGATGAAAAGGGGGATCTCACCTCAAATGAAGAGGAAATTAAGGCAATCATTAAAAACTACTTTGCCCAACTATATGGCAATAAATATACCAACCTAGGTGATATGGATGAATATTTACAAAAATATAAATTGCCTAGACTAACAGAAGAAGAAATAGTTTTCTTAAATAATCCCATATCAGAAATTGAAATCCATCAAGCCATCAAAGAACTGCCTAAGAAAAAATCCCCAGGGCCTGATGGATTCACCAGTGAATTCTATCAAACATTCAGAGAACAGTTAACCCCAATATTATACAAACTATTTGACATAATAAGCAAAGAGGGAGTCCTACCAAACTCCTTTTATGACACAAGCATGGTACTAATTCCAAAGCCAGGCAGGCCAAAAACAGAGAAAGAAAACTATAGGCCAATCTCCCTAATGAATATAGATGCAAAAATCTTAAATAGGATACTAGCAAAAAGACTCCAGCAAGTGATTAGAAGGGTCATCCACCATGATCAAGTAGGATTCATACCAGGGATGCTGGGCTGGTTCAACATTAGGAAAACTATCCACATAATTGACCACATCAACAAGCAAACCAACAAGAATCACATGATTATCTCAATAGATGCAGAAAAAGCCTTTGATAAAATACAATACCCATTCCTACTAAAAACACTAGAAAGCATAGGAATAGAAGGGTCATTCCTAAAAATAATAAACAGTATATATCTAAAACCATCAGCTAATATCATCTGCAATGGGGATAAACTAAATCCATTCCCATTAAGATCAGGAGTGAAACAAGGATGCCCATTATCACCTCTATTATTTGACATTGTATTAGAAACACTAGCAGTAGCAATTAGAGAAGAAAAAGAAATTGAAGGCATCAAAATAGGCAAGGAGGAGACCAAATTATCACTCTTTGCAGATGACATGATGGTCTACTTAAAGAATCCTAGAGACTCAACCAAAAAGCTAATGGAAATAATCAACAACTTTAGCAAAGTTGCAGGATACAAAATAAACCCACATAAGTCATCAGCATTTCTATATAATTCCAACACAGCTCAGCAGCAAGAACTAGAAAGAGAAATCCCATTCAAAATTACCCAAGACAAAATAAAATACTTAGGAATCTATCTCCCGAGACAAACACAGGATCTATATGAACACAACTACAAAACACTTTCCACACAACTAAAACTAGACTTGAACAATTGGAAGAACATTAACTGCTCATGGGTAGGACGAGCCAATATAATAAAAATGACCATCCTACCCAAACTCATCTATCTATTTAGTTCCATACCCATGGAACTTCCAAAAATTTTTTTTACTGATTTAGAAAAAAACATAACAAAGTTCATTTGGAAGAACAAAAGATCAAGGATATCCAGGGAATTAATGAAAAAAAATACAAAGGAAGGGGGTCTTGCAGTCCCAGATCTCAGACTATATTATAAAGCAGTGGTCATCAAAACAATTTGGTACTGGCTAAGAGACAGAAAGGAGGATCAGTGGAATAGACTGGGGGCAAGCAACCTCAGCAAGACAGTATATGACAAACCCAAAGATCCCAGCTTTTGGGACAAAAATCCACTATTTCATAAAAAACTGTTGGGAAAATTGGAGGACAGTGTGGGAAAGATTAGGCTTAGATCAACACCTCACACCCTACACCAAGATAAATTCAAAATGGATGAATGACTTGAACATAAAGAAGGAAACTATAAGAAAATTAGGCGAACACAGAATAGTATACATGTCAGACCTTTGGGAAGGGAAATACTTCAAAACCAAGCAAGAATTAGAAAGAATTACAAAATGCAAAATAAATCATCTGGATTACATCAAATTAAAAAGTTTTTGTACAAACAAAACCAATGTAACCAAAATCAGAAGGGTAGCAACAAATTGGGAAACAATCTTCATAAAAACCTCTGACAAGGGTTTAATTACTAAAATTTATAAAGAACTAAATCAATTGTACAAAAAATCAAGCCATTCTCCAATTGACAAATGGGCAAGGGACATGAACAGGCAATTCTCAGCCAAAGAAATCAAAACTATTAATAAGCACATGAAAAAGTGCTCTACATCTCTTATAATCAGAGAGATGCAAATCAAAACAACTCTGAGGTATCATCTCACACCTAGCAGATTGGCTAACATGACAGCTATGCAAAGTAATGAATGCTGGAGGGGATGTGGCAAAGTGGGGACATTAATTCATTGCTGGTGGAGTTGTGAATTGATCCAACCATTCTGGAGGGCAATTTGGAACTACGTCCAAAGGGCGATAAAAGACTGTCTGCCCTTTGATCCAGCCATAGCACTGCTGGGCTTGTACCCCAAAGAGATAATGGACAAAAAGACTTGTACAAAAATATTCATAGCTGCGTTCTTTGTGGTGGCCAAAAATTGGAAAATGAGGGGATGCCCCTCAATTGGGGAATGGCTGAACAAATTGTGGTATATGTTGGTGATGGAATACTATTGTGCTAAAAGGAATAATAAAGTGGAGAAGTTCCATGGAGACTGGAACAACCTCCAGGAAGTAATGCAGAGCGAGAGGAGCAGAACCAGGAAAACATTGTACACAGAGACTGATACATTGTGGTACAATCGAAGGTGATGGACTTCTCCATTAGTATCAATGCAATCCCTGAACAATCTGCAGGGATCTAAAAAAAATACTACCCACAAGCAGAGGATAAACTGTGGGAGTAAAAACACCGCTGAAAAGCAACTGCTTGACTACAGGGTTGGAGGAGATAAGACTGAGGAGAGACTCTAAATGAACACTATAATGCAAACTCCAACAACAGGGAAATGGGTTCGAGTCAAGAACACATGTGATAACCAGTGGAATCATGCGTCGGCTATGGGAGAGGGAAAGGCGGGGGGGGGGGAGGGGAGGGGAGGAAAAGAAAACGATCTTTGTTTCCAGTGAATAATGTATGAAAACGACCAAATAAAATAATATTAAAATTAAAAAAAAAAAAAGAAAAACTGAAAAAAAAAGAAAAGGGAGTACAGTCTACAGCAAGACCCCACTAAGGAGTACCAGTAAAAGCCAACAGCAAGCCTCACACATGCTCATATACTGTTCTAGGTTCTGAACCTGGGCCCAAGTCAATTTTGAGATCCTGAGACTCTGTCTAAAGTAACAGCAGTACAACTCGACACACATCCCTTTAAGTTCTAAGACTCAGTGCAAGTCTACAGTAAGGCACCCAAGCCCCCATACAGGGCAGTGTCTGACTGGTACAGACCCAGAAGGAAGTTCTGAACCCCTTCCCATGCTCAAGGCAAGGTTACAAGCTCCAGAGCAAGGCCATCCACAGTATGTCTGATCTGATTAAACCCAGAATGAAGCCCAAAACCCCCACATAAGCCTGAGCTAGACAAGCTTGGAGTGCTCTGAGCTCTACAAGCCATCAACAGTTCCAGAGGGTGATTGAATCAGAAGTGGGAGGTAGTTGGAGCTCTTATCCCACAGGCCATCATATCACCTTGAAAGAACTAAAACTTGCAAAAACCCAGAAATAGAGCTAAGGGTGGCATCAAGGAAAAACTTAAGTTTAAGAGAGTGCCCTCTCTACCTTGAGAACAGATCTCACCTTTAAGAAAAAGGAAAATTCTGCAGAAATGGGCAAACATCAAAAACAAATAAACAGGGGGCAGCTAGGAAGCTCAGTGAGATGAGAGTCAGGCCCAGAGATGGGAGGTCCTGGATTCAAATCTGGCCTTAGACACTTCCTAGCTGTGTGACCCTGGGCAAGTCACTTAACGCCCATTGCCTAGCCCTTACCACTCTTCTGCCTTGAAACCAATACACAGTATTGATTCCAAGATGGAAGGTAAGGGTTTAAAAAAAAACAAATACCCAACCATAGAAAATTTTTATCGAGACAAAAAAAAAAGAGCAAGGCACAGGCTCAAAAGGAGATAATTAAAGCAAAGCAGCTACATGCAAAACTTCAAAGTAAATTTAAATTGGTCTCAGGTTCTGGAAGAACTCAAAAAGGATTTTAAAAATCTATTAAGAGAGGCAGAGGAAAAGAGGTGAAGAGAAATGGAAGGAATGGAAAAAGAAAATAACAGCTTAAAAAATAGAATTGACCAAATGGAAAAGGAGGTTCAAAAGCTAATAGAAGAAAATAATTTCTTAAAAATTAGAATTAGGCTTTAAAATTAGAATTAATAGCTAATGGATTCATGAGACATCAACAAACAATAAAAATAAAAATAATGGGGGAAAAACAGAAAATATGAACTACCTCATTTAAAAAAACTGACTTGGAAAATATATCTAGGAGAGACAATTTAAGAATTATTGGATTATTTGAAAACATTGGTAAAAAAATAATTAAGTCCAGATATCATATTACAAGAAATTATCAAAGAAAAAGTCCTTGATATTCTTAAACATGAGACTAAAATATAAATTGAAAGAATATACTGATCACCTCCTGAAATAAATCCCCAAATGACAACTCCCAATAATATCACAGCTAAATTCAAGAACCCCTCTAAGCCAAGGAGAAAGTACTTTAAGGAGTCAGAAAGAAGAAATTCAAATACCTTCAAGCTACAGCTAGGATTACACAGGACTTAGCCTCTCTGCATTAAAGGATTTGAAGGCTTGGGATATGATATTCCAGGAGGCAAAAGAACTAGCTTTACAACACAGAATCACCTACCCATCAAAACAGACTATATTCTTTCGGGGTGGGGGAGGGGGGAATGTCATTTAATACAATAGCAGATTTCCAAGCATTTCTTATGAAAAGACCAGACCTAAACAGAAAATTTGATGTCCAAATGCAAGACTCAAGAGCAGCATAAAAAAGGCAAATAAGAAAGAGAAAAATTAAGGGATTCAATAAGAGCAAACTATTTATATTCCTACATGAAAAGATGATATTTGTAATTCTTAAAATTTGTATCAGTATTAGAGAAGTTAGATGGAATATACTTAGGCAGAGAGTGTGGGAGTATGCTTATTAGGATGATATGAGATGAAAAAAAATAAAGTCACCGGGTGAAAAAGAGAAAAGGTAAGAGAGAGGTGGAATGGAATAATCTCACCTAAAGAGGCACAAAAAAGAATTACAGTGGAAGGGAGGATGAGGGTGATGATGGGTAATTCTTAAACCTTACTCTCATTAAAATTGGCTAAGAGAGTTAATAAAACTCTACTCATTCAGATATAGACTCCTTCCTTGCCCAATAGAGAAGTGGAATAACACAAGAGGAGGGGATGATAGAAGGGAGGGGAAGTAGGGAGTGATGATTAAAGACAAAGCACTTGTGAAGAGGGACAGCATGAAAGGAGAAAGCAGGATCAAAAGGAGAAAATAAAATAGAAGGGAACAAACAGGTGATAATCATAACTGTGGACATGAATGGGATGAATTCACTCATAAAATGGAAGCAGATAGCAGAGTGGATTAAAAACCAGAATCCTATAATATGTTGCTTATAAGAAACTAATAAATAGATAATCTGTGTGGAAACTATTTCTGGTTGTGGTAACTGGAATATACTCTGGCTGACTAGAGAGCTGATAAGGGAACCCTGAGGATATCTAGTTATAATGGAGATAGAAGAAAGAAAATGAGAGATACTGCTAGAGGGGTGCTCTGGAGGTGCCTATTGATCACTAGTGGCTAATAAGTCAAGATATTTTCTACCCTCTTCCTCCCTCAATGCCACCCGTCACCTACCAGTTTCCAACCATGCTTTCCTGCCCCTTTTTCCCTCCCCCCTATTGGTCAGCTACCTTTCTATGTAACTCAAAGGTGAACTATGAGATTTAGAGAAGATACTTTTGTTCTCTTTCTCATGTAAGGAGGTTTATTGGGAAACAGAATGAGGATTGAGGTAAGAGGGATAGGGGTGACCCTAATCTATAAGAAGAATTAGAAGGGTGTAGGGAAATGTCAGTCTAGTCACAGCAGTGACTCAGGGACAATAAGAGATATGGAGGACAAGTATTGTTCTTCTTTTCTTCTTTCTTTAGTCAGATAATCTCTGCTTGAGTAACTCAAGGCCAGACTCTGTCAAAGCCACAGAAGTATCTCTCTCTGCCTAAGTCAGGAAAGGCCAGTCTCTACCCTTTGGTCATAAAACCCAAAGAGCCCAATCTCCTCAGTTCATCTCCCCTCTGGCCAGGTTCCCAACTGCCTCTCCTGGGAACATTCTGTTTGGAATCTTCACCTTGATTATTTGCAGATCAGGTCCCCCAGCTTTGTTTCTTGCATGCTTGTCTTGTCTTGTAAGTCCCCTCTCTTCATGCCTCTTCCACGAAACACATTTAAGGCATGGGGACACACACAGAGTAAAGGCAAGGGGCTAGAGCAGAATTTACTGTGCATCATCTGAAGAAAAAGGCAGGAATAGTAACCATGATCTCAGAGAAAGCCAAAACAAAAGTAGATGTAATTAAAAGAGATAGGAAGGAAATTACATATTGCTAAAAGGTAGACAATGTAGTAATATTAACACCAAACATATATGAACCAAATGGCATAGCCTACAAATTTTTAAAGAAGAAATTAAATAAACTTCAGGAGGAAATAGATAGTAAAACAATACTAGATGGGAATCTCCCTTTCAGATCAGATAAAATGAACCAAAAAATAAATAAAAAAGGAAGTGAAGGAAGTGAGATTTTAGAAAAGTTTGGACTAAATAGATCTCTGGAGAAAATTGAATGGGAATAGAAATAAATATATTTTCTTTTTAGTAGTACATGGTACCTACACAAAAACTATGTTTTTGTTTATTAGGGCATTAAAAACATCACAACCAAATGAAGAAATAATAAATGCATCCTTTCAAATTATAACAGACAATGAAAATCATAATCAGCAAGGGTCCATGGAAGGAATTGGAAATTCAATAATCTAATGCTAAAAAAGGGGACTAGTCAAAGAACAAATTATAGAAACCATTGATTATTTAATTGAGGAGAATGATGATGAAGAACCACTGTATCAAAATTTGTGGGATACAACCAAAGCAGTCTTTGGGGGGAAATTTATATCTCTAAACACTTACATCAATAAAATACAGAAAAAGCAGATTAACAAATTGGGCATGTAACTAAAACAACAACAACCAGAAAAAGAACAAATTTTAAATCCCCTATTAAAGAATAAATTAAAAATCCTAAAAATCCAAGGAGAAATTAATAAAATTAAAAGAGAAACACTGAACTATAAAAACAAGACTAGGAGTTGGTTTATGAAAAAGAAAACAAATAAAATAGATACAACATTGGCTAATTTGATTTTTAAAAGGAAGAAAATAAAATAACCAGTATCAAAAATTAAAAGAATAAATTCATCACCAATGAAGAGGAAATTAAAGCAATCATTAGGAGCTATTTTGCCCAGTTATTTGCCAATAAATCTGACAATCTAAGTGAAATGGATACATATTCACAAAAATATAAATTGCCCAAGTTCACAAGGAAATAGAATACTTAATCCCATCTCAGAAAAAGAAATTGAACAATCAATTAACTCCTTAAGAAAAAATCTCAGACTTCCGGGTAATCATGGCTGCAATTTAGATGCCACACACTTCCTCTCCCTGGCACCGAATGAAATAGACTACATCAAAGGAGCATTAAAATCACCTTTGGAGGAACAGAGGGACTCCCCAGTACTCCCCAGTACACCACAGAGGCAAAGGTACGTGGGGTTTGAACATTTCCACACTATAATAAGAAGGAGGAAAAGCTTGCACAGAAACGTGAACTGAGCCGCCCTTCCCCCTCCCACCCCAACCAAACCAGAGTGAGCTACTGGAGCTCTCACTGGGACAGCGAGTGAGTGGGGAACGTCTCTGTCTGGGGGAGGGCACTCCAGGGTCCTTGGGATCTGGGGACTGCCAGGAAAAAACGTCTCAGGGTGGTTTCACAGGAGAACCCGGCGCTGAGCACAGGGGGTCCGAGGAGCTGTACTAGGGGTGGTTGCACTGAGTATCTGGGCAGAGCTAAACACCAGGGGCGGACCACACACTGATTATCTGGACGGAGCTGAACACCTGGGCAGTTTGGCTGTGATCAGGGGCCCAGCGCTCTAAGAAACCTCAGAGGCTGGGAAGAACTAGTCTGAGGCAAACTAAATTCACAGAAAACCCGCCCATATCACCCAGACCCCAGACCAAAAAGGAAAGGGGAATAAACCACCAAAGGGATGGCTCACATGGCCCAAAATCAAGCTTCCAGGAAGTAAGGGAAAAAGGTGACTATTGAAAACTTTTATGGTGGAAGTACCCAAGGAAAAGAAGAGAATGAGGATGAAATCCAAAAAAAAAAAAATCAGAACATGGAAACTATCAACAAGCTCTGGAAGATCTCAAACTGGAACTTATCCAAAAGATGGGAACCTGGAAAGAAGAATGGGAGAAAGAGATCAGCAGTCTGACAGATAAGACTGCTCAATTGGAAAAAGAGCTCGAAGCATCCAATAGAAGGGCAAACACAGCTGAAAAGCAAAACCAGTCCCTAACGACCAGAATTAAGCAACTCGAAGAAAGTGAGATCATAAAACAGCAAGAATCAATAAAGCAAACCCAAAAAATTAATGAATTAGAAGAAAACATAAAATATCTCACTGAAAAGGTCAGAGACTTGGAAAACAGAGGAAGAAGAGACAACCTCCAAATTATCGATCTCCCAGAAAAACCAGAGATAAACAATAAACTCAATATTATTCTACAGGAGATTATAAAAGAAAATTGCCCACACATTCTGGAGCAAGGGGGCAAAATAGAAATAGAAAGGGTTCATAGAACACCCTCTATACTAAATCCCCAAAAGACAACCCCTAGGAATGTAATTGCCATATTCAAGAGTTTCCAAGAAAAGGAGAAAATCCTACAAGAAGCCAAGAAGAAGAGCTTCAGATATAGGGGGGCTCCCATAAGGATCACACATGACTTAGCGGCTAACACACTAAGAGACCGCAAAGCATGGAACACGATATTTAGAAAGGCAAGAGAGCTGGGTCTCCAACCAAGAATCAACTACCCAGCAAAACTGACTATATACTTCCAGGGGAAAGTATGGGAATTCAACATAATAGAAGATTTCCATGCATTTGCTAAGAAAAGACCAGAGCTCTGTGGAAAATTTGATATCCAAGCACAGAAAGCAAGAGAAACATGAAAAGGTAAATATGAAAGAAAGGGAAAAGGAGATAAATATTATCTTTTTCTTTAAGTCAAACTCTTCTATAAGGACTACATTTACATCAAATTATATATATATATATATATTAATATGTGGGGAAAATGTTTTGTGTAACTCTCTAAAATTGTATGCATCATAAGAGTAGTTAGAAGAAACATGCATAGGGAAAGATTGGGGCATTAAGAAGATTTGGGGAAAGTGGGGGCAAAGAAAGGAAAAGGGAGGGGGGAACCTTCGATAACACTAAGATTTACTTCGAGAAATAGGGGGAGACTTAATAGAATAATCTTTCCCATATAAAGATACACATGGGAAGGGGAGGGGAAGAACTCTCATATGAGAAGGAGAGGAAGAGAGCATGAAGTGGAATTACTTAAACCTTACTCTTGGTGAAATCAAATCTGAGAGGGAAGAACATCTAGATCCAGTGGGATCCTGAATTCTATCTTTTCCAACAGGGCAAGAAAGAAAGGAAAATTAAGGAGGGGGAGGGGAGAAGGAGTATAAAAAGGGAGGGAAGGAGAGGAGGGAGGGGAAGGGAGCATAAAAAGGGAGGGGCTAGAAAGGGAAACATCTCAAGGGAGGGGACTAGGGGGACTGACCTAAAGTAAATCACTGGTTCAAAAGGAGATAGCTAAAGAAGAAAGGTCAGAACTAGGGGAAGATATCAAAATGCCAGCAAATCCACAAATGACAATCATAACTTTGAATGTAAATGGGATGAACTCACCCATAAAACGTAGACAAATAGCAGATTGGATTAGAACCCAAAACCCTACCATTTGTTGTCTTCAAGAAACACATATGAGGCGGGTTGACACTCACAAGGTTAGAATTAAAGGTTGGAGTAAGACCTTTTGGGCCTCAACTGATAGAAAGAAGGCAGGAGTTGCAATCATGATATCTGACAAAGCCAAAGCAAAAATAGACCTGATCAAAAGAGATAGGGAAGGTAAATATATTCTGTTAAAAGGGAGTATAGACAATGAGGAAATATCACTAATCAACATGTATGCACCAAATGGTATAGCATCCAAATTTTTAATAGAGAAACTAGGAGTATTGAAGGAGGAAATAGACAGTAAAACCATATTAGTGGGAGACTTGAACTATCAAATTTAGATAAATCAAACCAAAAAGTAAACAAGAAAGAGGTAAAAGAGGTGAATGAAATCTTAGAAAAATTAGAGTTAATAGACATATGGAGAAAAATAAATAGGGACAAAAAGGAATACACCTTCTTTTCAGCAGCATATGGCACATTCACAAAAATAGATCATACACTAGGTCACAGAAACATGGCACTCAAATGCAGAAAAGCAGAAATAAGAAATACAGCCTTTTCAGATCACAAGGCAATAAAAATATTGATCAGTAAGGGTACATGGAGAGCCAAATCAAAAATTAATTGGAAATTAATATGATACTCCAAAATCAGATAGTTAGAGAAGAAATCATAGAAACAATTAATAATTTTGTTGAATAAAATGACAATGGCGAGACATCCTTTCAAACCTTATGGGATGCAGCCAAGGCAGTACTTAGAGGAAAATTCATATCCCTGAGTGCATATATTAACAAATTAGGGAGGACAGAGATCAAGGAATTTGAAATGCAAATCAAAAAACTTGAGAACAAACAAATTAAAACCCCCCAGAAGAAAACCAAACTAGAGATCCTAAAAATTAAGGGCAAAATTAATAAAATCGAAAGTGACAGAACTATTGAGCTAATAAACAAGACTAGAAGCTGATACTTTGAAAAAACAGACAAAATAGACAAAGTACTGGTCAATCTAATTTAAAAAAGGAAAGAAGAAAGGCAAATTAACAGCATCAAGGATGAAAAGGGGGATCTACCTCCAATGAAGAGGAAATTAAGGCAATCATTAAAAACTACTTTGCCCAACTATATGGCAATAAATATACCAACCTAGGTGATATGGATGGATATTTACAAAAATATAAATTGCCTAGACTAACAGAAGAAGAAATAGATTTCTTAAATAATCCCATATCAGAAAAAGAAATCCAACAGGCCATCAAAGAACTTCCTAAGAAAAAATCCCCAGGGTCTGACGGATTTACCAGTGAATTCTATCAAACATTCAAAGAACAGCTAACTCCAATCTATACAAACTATTTGACATAATAAGCAAAGAGGGAGTTCTACCAAACTCCTTTTATGACACAAACATGGTACTAATTCCAAAGCCAGGCAGGCCAAAAATAGAGAAAGAAAATTATAGACCAATCTCCCTAATGAATATAGATGCAAAAATCTTAAATAGGATACTAGCAAAAAGACTCCAGCAAGTGATCAGAAGGGTCATCCACCATGATCAAGTAGGATTTATACCAGGGATGAAGGGCTGGTTCAACATTAGGAAAACTATCCACATAATTGACCACATCAATAAGCAAACCAACAAGAACCACATGATTATCTCAATAGATGCAGAAAAAGCCTTTGATAAAATACAACACCCATTCCTACTAAAAACACTAGAAAGCATAGGAATAGAAGGGTCATTCCTAAAAATAATTAACAGTATATATCTAAAACCATCAACTAATATCATCTGCAATGGGGACAAACTAAATCCATTCCCATTAAGATCAGGAGTGAAACAAGAATGCCCATTATCACCTCTATTATTTGACATTGTATTAGAAACACTAGCAGAAGCAATTAGAGAAGAAAAAGAAATTGAAGGCATCAAAATAGGCAAGGAAGAGACCAAATTATCGCTCTTTGCAGATGACATGATGGTCTACTTAAAGAATCCTAGAGATTCAACCAAAAAGCTAATCGAAATAATCAACAACTTTAGCAAAGTTACAGGATACAAAATAAACCCACATAAGTCATCAGCATTTCTATATAATTCCAACACAGCTCAGCAGCAAGAACTAGAAAGAGAAATCCCATTCAAAATTACCTTAGACAAAATAAAACACTTAGGAATCTATCTCCCGAGACAAACACAGGATCTATATGAACACAACTACAAAACACTTTCCACACAACTAAAACTAGACTTGAACAATTGGAAGAACATTAACTGCTCATGGGTAGGACGAGCCAATATAATAAAAATGACCATCCTACCCAAACTCATCTATCTATTCAGTGCCATACCCATGGAACTTCCAAAAAATTTTTTTACTGATTTAGAAAAAACCATAACAAAGTTCATTTGGAAGAACAAAAGATCAAGGATATCCAGGGAAATAATGAAAAAAAAAACAAAGGAAGGGGGCCTTGCAGTCCCAGATCTCAGACTATATTGCAAAGCAGTGGTCCTCAAAACAATTTGGTACTGGCTAAGAGACAGAAAGGAGGATCAGTGGAATAGACTGGGGGCAAGCGACCTCAGCAAGACAGTATATGACAAACCCAAAGATCCCAGCTTTTGGGACAAAAATCCACTATTTCATAAAAACTGCTGGGAAAATTGGAGGACAGTGTGGGAAAGATTAGGTTTAGATCAACACCTCACACCCTACACCAAGATAAATTCAAAATGGGTGAATGACTTGAACATAAAGAAGGAAACTATAAGAAAATTAGGCGAACACAGAATAGCATACATGTCAGACCTCTGGGAAGGGAAAGACTTCAAAACCAAGCAAGAATTAGAAAGAGTTACAAAATGCAAAATAAATAATCTGGAATACATCAAATTAAAAAGTTTTTGTACAAACAAAACCAATGTAACCAAAATCAGAAGGGTAGCAACAAATTGGGAAACAATCTTCATAAAAACCTCTGACAAAGGTTTAATTACTCAAATTTACAAAGAACTAAATCAATTGTACAAAAAATCAAGCCATTCTCCAATTCATAAATGGGCAAGGGACATGAACAGGCAGTTCTCAGCCAAAGAAATCAAAACTATTAATAAGCACATGAAAAAGTGCTCTACATCTCTTATAATCAGAGAGATGCAAATCAAAACAACTCTGAGGTATCACCTCACACCTAGCAGATTGGCTAACATGACAGCTATGCAAAGTAATGAATGCTGGAGGGAATGTGGCAAAGTGGGGACACTAATTCATTGCTGGTGGAGTTGTGAATTGATCCAGCCATTCTGGAGGGCAATTTGGAACTATGCCCAAAGGGCGATAAAAGACTGTCTGCCCTTTGATCCAGCTATAGCACTGCTGGGTTTGTACCCCAAAAGGATAATAAGGAAAAAGACTTGTACAAGAATATTCATAGCTGCACTCTTTGTGGTGGCCAAAAATTGGAAAACGAGGGGATGCCCATCAATTGGGGAATGGCTGAACAAATTGTGGTATATGTTGGTGATGGAATACTATTATGCTAAAAGGAATAATAAAGTATAGGAATTCCATGGAGACTGGAACAACCTCCAGGAAGTGATGCAGAGCGAAAGGAACAGAACCAGGAAAACATTGTACACAGAGACTGATACATTGTGGTACAATCGAAGGTGATGGACTTCTCCATTAGTGGCAATGCAGTGATCCTGAACAATCTGCAGGGATCTAAAAAATACTATCTACAAGCAGAGGATAAACTGTGTGAGTAAAAACACCGATGAAAAGCAACTGATTGACTACAGGGGGGAAGGGGATATGACTGAGGAGAGACTCTAAATGAACACTCTAATGCAAATACCAACAACAGGAAAATGGGTTCGAGTCAAGAACACATGTGATAACCAGTGGAATCGTGCGTCGGCTATGGGAGAGGGAAAGGTGGTGGGAGGGGGGGCAGGGAGGAAAAGAAAACGATCTTTGTTTCCAGTGAATAATGTTTGGAAATGACCAAATAAAATAATGTTTAAAATTTTTAAAAATATATATGATCAATCACATAGTGTGATAGGGATGTGATTAAGGTTTTGATGTTAAAGGATCACTCTACTACAAATATGAATAACATGGAAATAGGTTTTGAACATTGATACATGTATAAACCAGTGTTTGTTTGTTGGCTTTGGAAGGGGGAGGAGAGAGTGGGGGGGGAGGGGAGGAGGGAATCATGAATTTTGTAACCATGGGAAAATATTCTAAATAAAGATATTTTTTAAAAAATCTCCAGGGCCATATGATTCACAAGTGAATTATATCAAACATTTAAGAATAATTGATCCCAGTACTACATGAACTATTTGGGAAAATAGGCAGAGTAAGGATCCTATCAAATTCTTTTTATGACAATATGGTACTGTTACCTGAGCCACGAAGAACAAAACCATAGAAAATTATAAGCCAATTCCATTAATGAATATAGATGCAAAAATTTTAAATAAAATACTAGTATGGAGACTATAACAATATATCACAAGGGTCATTCACTATAACCAGGTAGGATTATATCAGGAATACATGGCTGATTTAATACTAGGAAAACTATCAGCATAATTGACCATATGAATAACCAAACTACGAGAAATCACATAATTATCTCAATAGATGTAGAAAAAAATCAACAACATACAACCCCTGTTTCTACTGAAAACACTAGAAAGCACAGGAATAAGTGGGCCATTCCTTGAATCATAAGTAATATTTACCTAAAACCATCAGAATTATCATTTGCAGTGGGGATAAGTTAGAAGCCTCAATAAGATCAGGGGTGAAGCAAGGAAGCCCATTATCACCATTATTATTTAATATTGTACTAGAAGTACTACCTTTAACAATAAGTGAAAAAATTGAAAGAATTAAAGGAAGAAATGAGGAACCTAAACTATCATTCTTTGCAAATGTTATGATGATATATTTAAAGCATCCTACAGAATCAGCTGAAAAACTAGTTGAAATAATTAATAACTTTAGCAAAATTACAACATATTAAATAAACCCACAGAAATCTTCAGCATTTCTAAATATTACTAACAAAGTTCAGTAAGAAGAGAGAAAAAGAGAAATTCCATTTAAAATACATCTAGGCAATACAAAATACCTGGGAATCTATTTGTCAAGACAAACACAGGAATTATATGAAAATAACTACAAAACACTTTTCAAACAAATAAAACTATATCTAAACAATTGGAAAAATATTTATTGCTCATAGGTAGGTTGAGCTAATATAACAAAAATGACAATTCTACCTAAATTAATTTACTTATCCAGTGCCATATCAATCAAATTATAAAATATTTTATAGAACTATAAAGAAATAATAAAATTCATCTGGAAGAACAAAAGATCAAGAATATCAAGGGAACTAATGAAAAAAAATGTGAAGGAAGGAGGCCTACCAGTACCAGATCTCAAACTGTACTATAAAGCAACAATCATCAAGACAGTCTGGTACAGGCTAAGAAACAGAATGGTGGATGTTAAATTTATTTGTGGTTGGACTGATAATATATTATTAATTAGGTGGTCTCCAGGGATTTAATTTCTAAAATCCCAAAATGAATTTACTAAAGTAAATGGAATTTATGGTAGTTTATTTACAATATTTACAATAAAAGGAAGATATGAAGAAATGAGAGAGAGAGAAAACTCTGGCTTCTTCTTATACCAGTTAGACTTTCTATGTCCCAGCCAGGGGAAGAGAGTCTTCTGGAGGCTTCACGCCTCCAGAAAGGCGAGGTCACTAAGTCAGCTTTTCACTCACCAACAGTAATAGTCTAAAAGAAGTCTGGGTGTCTGTATTCCAATTGCTTCTCCAAATGTCCAAACGAATCTCCAAATCTCCAAATGTCTGTCTTCCCTTCAGCTCCAAGTGATTGATCACTCCAAGCCTGGGTGACTCACTGTCTGTCTTCAGTCTTTTTTCCCTCTATTTAAAGACCTTTTTCTCTTGTGTCACCTCCTCTAAATTTTCACATCTACCAATCACAGAAGACACTTTTCTCCAGGATTGCCCATTCTTTAGTTCTCACCTTCTTTGGTTAGATTTTTATCTTTTTGGGTTACTTAAATCCTCTTTTGTTATGTTCACCTTTTGTAGTTAACACCTTTTTGTAGTTAAAACCTAAAGATAGATTGTAGCTTACAATTCTAGCTTCACTATAAAGGAAGAGCTAAGTACCTTCATTGTTACAATCAGGAGATTATAATTTTATCTTCAGAAAAAAGAAAGAGCTAAGTATCTTCATTGTTACAATTAGGAGATAACTAAATCCAATCTTTGCATGGATCGATGGACTAGATTAGACACACAATATACTGGAGTAAATGACCTCAGCAACCTTGTGTTTAATAAACCCAAAGACTCCAGCTTTGGGGATAAGAACTCACTTGTTAACAAAAACTGCAAAACAGTATGGCAAAAACTAGATATAGGCCAATATCTCATACCCCTAAGGTCAAATTGAGTATATGATTTAGACGTAAAGGTTGATATCATAAGTAAATTAGGGTAACATAGAATGGTTTACCTGTCAGACCTATGCAGAAAGGAAGAATTTATGACCAAACAAGATATAGAGAGACATCATAAGATATAAAAAAATAACTTTAATTATATTAAATTTTAAAAAGTTTTGTACAAACAAAACCAATGTAATCCAAATTTGATGGGAAGCAACAAACTGGGGGGAGGGGCTTATAGCAAATTTCTCTGATAAAGGTCTAATTTCTTAACTTTATAAAGAATTACATCAAATTTATATGAATACGAGTCATTCCTCAGTTGACCAAAATTTGGTCCTTATTCTAAGTTGGGTCTGTATACCAAAGAGATCATAAAAATGGGGAAAGGTCCTACTTGTACAAAAATATTTATAACACCTCTTTTTGTGTTGGCAAAGAATTGGAAGTTGAAAGAATGTCCATCAATTGGGGAATGGTTGGACAAGCTGTGGTATATGTTGGTGATGGAATGCTATCATGCTATAAGAAATGATAAGCAGGATGATTTCAGAAAAAGCTGGAAAGATCTTCATGGACTGATGCAGAGTGAAATAAGCAGAATCAGCATAGTAACAGCAATATTGTATGATGATCAAATGTGAAAGACTCAGCTATTCTCAGTTATCTGAGAAAATGCTGAAGACGACAAAGAATGCTATCCACCTCCAAAGAAAAAACTGTTGGAGTCAGATGCAGATCAAAGCATACTATCTTTCAAATTAGTTTATTTACAGTTTTATTTGGGGGGGGTGATTTTATATGCATGTTCTCTTACAACAATGACCAATATGGAAGTATGTTTTTCATGATAATAAATGTATAAACCATATCAAATTGATTACCATCTCTGGGAGGGGAAAAGGAAGATAGGGCAGACAACAATTTGGATCTCACAATTTTGGAAAACATATTCCACAAATTTTTATTACATGTAATTGGGAAAATAAAATATATTTTAATTTAAAAGTTGATTTGGGGGGGTATATCAGTGGATTGAGAGCCAGGCCTAGTGACAGGAAATCCTGGGTTCAAATTTAGCCTCAGACACTACTAGCTATGTGATCCTGGTCAAATCACTTAACCCCCATTGCCTAACCCTTACAGCTCTTCTGCCTGTAACCAATTTATAGTTTGATTCTAAGACAGAAAGTAAGGGTTTAAAAAAGAAAAGTTGATTTTTATACTTAATTGTGATGCAAAAGATAGTAGGGAGAAATAGGAGGCAAAGGAGGGAATGAAAATGGAGAGGGGTCAGAAGTAGGTAAAGAGCAGAAATGAGGGAGGGAGAATGAGGAAAGAAAAAAAGAGAGAGGAGACAGGGAAGAGAGAAGAGAAGGAGAGAAAAGGGAAGAGAGGTGGGGAAAAGAAAGATAGAGGGAGATAGGAAAGTTTAGGGGGAGGGCAAAAGGGAGGAAAGAGAGAAACTGGGAGAGAAAATGAAAAAGGCAAGAAAACAGAGATGATTAAGAGACAGGGAGAGCAGGAGAGGGGGGAAGTATAGGGATGTTTGTTTTTTTCTTTTTTTCAATGATAGATATGTTTTCAAAGGAAGAAAACTATGGGAAATAGAATGTTTCTGAAAATGAGAGAACATAAAGAAAGCAAATTCTTTACTTAGGCAAATTCAGCAGATCTGTACACTATGGAATTTGTTGCAGCCTTATCATAATGATCCAGCTGACCTGGAAAAAATTCCCAACTCCAACTGCCCTGCTATAAAAATCAATCTCTCCTTCTGTCTCCCAAGTCATCATTAGAATTACTCTATTGGGCTAGACAAGATGGAAGGGGGATCCTGCTTCCAAAAGGTGAAATGAGATAAACATAAAATACCACAATTTAGGAGTCCTGGAGGGGTGGAGTCAAGATGGCGACCTCGAAGGAGCAGAAGTTCAGACCTCCGAATACCCTTCCTAACCGATCACAAACTAAATGCTCCCAGGGGGCTGAAAATCAAACTTAACAACAAGACAGAGCCAAGGAACCCTCCTGCTGGACTTAATTCAAAAGGTACACCCCCTGAAAAGCCGGCATCCAAGAACACTTGGGTTTAAGGGGAAGACAGAAGGAAGCTCCCAGGACCCATCCCCTCTCCCACCCAGAACGCTGAGATTCCAGCGGCAGCAGGAACTTCTGGGCAGGCAAAGGTGCTGGTCTGAAGGGCATACCTTGCGAGCAGGGCTGTGCCAAGTTCAGAGCATCCAACACAGATGGCAGGGAAGGAGCTAGAGAGGGAGCGTAGACTTGGAAGCCTGGCCAGAGCTGTAGAGATCCTCCATATTTGCTCCAGCCTTCCAGGAAGTTTTGAACTCAGAGCACACCCAGCCCAACTAAGCTGAACTTAATCCCATCAAAAGTCTCCAGAACTCAGGGAAGCCCAGGCTCCATACCCATCATCATTGACTGCTGGAATTTAATCTAATCAAAAAGCTCCAGAGGACAGAGAAGCTCAAACCCCAACAATCCCCCACCAGAGACTACACACAGAGAGATCTCCTGTTAAAGCTCCAAGAAGGGAGACTGACAGAAGCCCCCAAAACCAAAAAAATGAGAGGAACAAGAGCACAGACAAATATGGGGAGTAAAGAAAGGGTGAATTTGAGCAAACAACAGAAAAATAAGAAACTACAATAGACAGCTTTTACTCAGCAAATGGAACAGAGGGGGAGAGATCAGCAAACGATAAATCAGAAATCCCAGAGAATTGGATACAGGCTGTGGAAGAACTAAAAAAAAAATTAAGAGAGGCTGAAGACAATTGGGAAAAGAACTTAAAAATTAAGATAAGTCATCTGGAAACAGAGGCACTTGAACTAAAATGAGAAAATAGTGTCTTGAAAGCCAAAATCAACCAGCTGGAAAATGAGGCAAAGGAGATGAAAGATGAGGCAAAGGAGAAGACAAGGTAAAGAGGATGAAAGACAACCTTCAAAGAAAATCAGACCAGAAGGAAAAGGATGACCAAAAAGCCAGGGATGAAATCCAGTCTTTAAGAACCAGAATACAACAACTGGAATTAAGTGACCTCACAAGGCAGCAGGACACTATAAAACAAAACTAAAAGAATGAAAAAATTGAGGAAAATATGAAACATCTCATTCACAAAACAGACAATTTAGAAAATCATTTGAGAAGAGACAATTTAAGAATCATTGGTCTACCAGAAGACCATGACAAAAGAAAAAGCCTGGACACAATACTACAGGAAATTATTCAGGAAAACTGTCCCAATATCCTAGAACAAGAGGGGAAAGTGGAGATTGAAAGAATCTACAGATCACCTCCTGTATTTAATCCCCAACTGACAATATCCAGGAATGTTATAGCCAAATTAAAAAACTATCAGAAAAGATATTACAAGCTGCCAAGAAGAAGCCATTCAGATACCACAGAAACACAGTGAGGATAACACAGGATCTGGCTGCATTCACACTAAAGGACTGAAAGGCATGGAATATGATATTCCGGAAAGCAAGGGAACTAGGTCTACAACCAAGAATCAAATACCCATCAAAACTGACTATATTCTTACAGGGGAAAGTATGGTCATTCAACACAATAGAAGAATTCCAAGCATTTGTAAAGAAAAGACCAGATCTGAACAGAAAATTTGATGTCCAAGCACAGAACTCAAGAGAATTATCAAAAGGTAATTAAAAAAGAGGGGGGAAAAAACAAAAAAAAAATTTTAAGAGACTCAATAAGTTAAAATGATATATATCCCTATAAGAAAAAAGGTCATTGGTAACTCTTAAAAACTGTTGCTATCACCTGGGCGGCTAGAAGAATTACACTTAGAGGGAACAGTGACAAACTGTATAGGATGAAAGGACAAGACATAAATAGGTATATAGATATATGCATGCATAAATACATATAAGTGTGTGTATGTATGTGTATATATATATATACATATATATATATATATATATATATATATATATATATATACAACCAGAGCTAAAAAAAAAAGAGGTTAATACTAAAAGAAATGGGAAAAGAAACAAATGGGGGTAAATTTATATGTCACAAAGCAGCTCATGGCAGGAGGGGGGAGAAATTGATACACTGGAAGGGTAAAGAGGTTGGAGATAGGAAATACTCAAATCTTATGTGCTTTGAAACTGACCCAAAGAGGGAAGAACAATCCAATCCATTGGGGCAGAAAATAGATTTGCGCCCTATAGGGGAGGAGAAGGGTAAAAAACAAACTGGTGGGGAGGAAAGCAGTACAAGGGAGGGAAAGGGGGGGATTTTAAAAAGACTACAGGGGAAATAAGGGGGGGGAATAAGAAGGGGGGGTAGAAAGGGAAGTAAAATAAGGGTGGGAACTAGGGGGACTGATTATAAACAAGCATTGATGTAGAAGGAAATAGTGAAAGAAGAAAAGGCAGGACCAGGAGTAGAAATCAAAATGCTGGGAAATACACAGCTAGTAATCATAACTCTGAATGTGAATGGAATGAACTCACCCATAAAACTCAAATGAATAGCAGAGTGTATTAGAATCCAAAACTCTACCATATGCTGTCTGCAAGAAACACACATGAGGAAGGTAGATACGCATAGGGAGAAAGTAAAAGGATGGAGCCAAATCTATTTGGCATCAACTGATAAAAAGAAGGCAGGAGTCGCAATCATGATATCTGACAAAGCCAAAGTAAAAATAAATCTAGTTAAAAGAGATAGGGAAGGTAATTACATCCTGATAAAAGGCAGTATAGACAATGAGGAAATATCTGTACTCAATATGTATGCACCAAATGGCATAGCATCCAAATTTCTAAAGGAGAAACTAGAGGAACTCAAGGATGAAATAGATAGAAAAACTATACTAGTGGGAGATCTGAACCTTCCTCTATCAGAACTAGATAAATCAAACCAAAAAATAAATAAGAAAGAGGTGAGAGAAACGAAAGAAATCTTAGAAAAAATAGAATTAGTAGACATGTGGAGAAAAATAAATAGGGACAAAAAGGAATACACCTTTTCAGCAGCACATGGTACATTCACAAAAATTGATCATGTATTAGGGCACAAAAACATTGCAAACAAGTGCAAATGGGCAGAAATAATAAATGCAACCTTCTCAGACCACAATGCAATGAAAATAATAATTAGGAAGGGTACATGGAAAGATAAATAAAAAATTAATTGGAAATTAAACAATATGATTCTCCAAAACCAGCTAGTTAAAGAACAAATCGTAGAAACAATTAATAACTTCATTGAAGAAAATGACAATGGTGAGACATCATTTCAAAACCTATGGGATGCAGCCAAAGCAGTACTCAGGGGGAAATTTATATCCTTGAGTTCATATATAAACAAATTAAGAAGGGCAGAGGTCAATTAATTGGGCATGCAAATTTAAAAACTAGAAAGTGAACAAATTAAAAATCCTCAGATGAAGACTAAATTAGAGATCCTAAAAATCAAAGGAGAAATCAATAAAATTGAAAGTCAAAGAACTATTGATTTAATAAATAAGACTAGAAGCTTGTACTTTGAAAAAACAAATAAAATAGACAAAGTACTAGTCAGTCTGATTTAAAAAAGGAGAGAAAAAAACCAAATTGACAGTATCCAAGATGAAAAGGGAGACCTCACCTCTATTGAAAAGGAAATTAAGGCAATCATTAAAAACTACTATGCCCAATTATATGGCAACAAATATGGCAATGTAGGTGATATGGATGAATTCTCACAAAAATATAAATTGCCTAGACTAAAAGAAGAAGAAATAAATTACCTAAACAACCCCATATCAGAAAAAGAAATTGAACAAGCCATCAAAGGACTCCCTAAGAAAAAATCCCCAGGTCCATATGGATTCACAAATGAATTCTATCAAACATTCAAAGAACAACTAATCCCAATATTATACAAACTATTTGACAGAATAAGCCAAGAAGGGGTTCTACCAAATTCTTTTTACGACACAAACATGATACTGATCCCAAAGCCAGGCAGGTTAAAAACAGAGAAAGAAAACTATAGGCCAATCTCCCTAATGAATATAGATGCAAAAATCTGAAATAGGATACTAGCAAAAAGACTCCAGCAAGTTATCACAAGGGTTATCCACTATGATCAGGTAGGATTCATACCAGGAATACAAGGATGGTTCAATATTAGGAAAACCATCCACATAATTGACCATATTAACAAGCAAACCAACAAAAATCACATGATTATCTCAATAGATGCAGAAAAAGCCTTTGATAAAATACAACACCCATTCCTATTGAAAATACTAGAAAGTATAGGAATAGAAGGGCCTTTCCTAAAAATAATAAACAGTATATATCTAAAACCATCAGCAAACATCATCTGCAATGGGGATAAACTCGAAGCCTTCCCAATAAAATCAGGAGTAAAACAAGGATGCCCATTATCACCTTTATTATTTAATATTGTACTAGAAACACTAGCAGTAGCAATTAGAGAGGAAAAATAAATTGAAGGTATTAAAATTGGCAATGAGGAGACCAAGCTGTCATTCTTTGTGGATGATATGATTATTTACTTAAAGAATCCTAGAGAATCAACCAAAAAGCTAGTCGAAATAATCAACAACTTTAGCAAAGTTGCAGGATACAAAATAAACCCACATAAGTTATCAGCATTTCTATATATCTCCAACCCAGTTCTGCAGCAAGAATTAGAAAGAGAAATCCCATTTAAAGTCACCAAAGGCAATATAAAATACTTAGGAATCTATCTGCCGAGACAAACACAGGAACTGTATGAACACAACTACAAAACACTCTCCACACAATTAAAACTAGATCTAAACAATTGGAAAAACATTGATTGCTCATGGGTGGGACGAGCTAACATAATAAAAATGACCATCCTACCCAAACTTATCTATCTATTTAGTGCCATACCCATTGAACTTCAAAAAAACTTTTTTACTGAATTAGAGAAAACCATAACAAAGTTCATTTGGAAGAACAAAAGATCAAGGATATCCAGGGAAATAATGAAAAAAAAAAAAATACAAAGGAAGGTGGCCTTGCAGTCCCAGATCTCAAACTATATTGCAAAGCAGTGGTCCTCAAAACAGTTTGGTACTGGCTAAGAGACAGAAAGGAGGATCAGTGGAATAGACTTGGGGTAAATGACCTCAGCAAGGCAGTCTATGACAAACCCAAAGATCCCAGCTTTTGGGACAAAAATCCACTATTTGATAAAAACTGCTGGGAAAATTGGAAGACAGTGTGGGAGAGATTAGGTTTTGACCAACACCTCACACCCTACACCAAGATAAACTCAGAATGGGTGAATGACTTGAAATAAAGAAGGAAACTATAAGTAAATTAGGTGAACACAGAATAGTATACATGTCAGACCTTTGGGAAGGGAAAGATTTTAAACCCAAGCAAGACTTAGAGTCACAAAATGTAAAATAAATAATTTTGACTACATCAAATTAAAAAGGTTTTGTACAAACAAAAGCAATGTAACTAAAATTAGAAGGGAAGCAACAAATTGGGACACAATCTTCATAAAAAAAAACCTCTGACAAAGGTCTAATTACTCAAATTTATAAAGAGCTAAACCAGCTGTACAAAAAATCAAGCCATTCTCCAATTGATAAATAGGCAAGGGACATGAATAGGCAATTTTCAGTTAAAGAAATCAAAACTATTAATAAGCACATGAAAAAGTGCTCTAAATCTCTAATAATCAGAGAAATGCATATCAAAACAACTCTGAGGTATCACCTCACACTTAGCAGATTGGCCAACATGACAGCAAAGGAAAGTAATGAATGCTGGAGGGGATGTGGCAAAGTGGGGACACTAATTCATTGCTGGTGGAGTTGTGAATTGATCCAACCATTCTGAAGGGCAATTTGGAACTATGCCCAAAGGGCACTAAAAGACTGACTGCCCTTTGATCCAGCCATATACTGCTGAGTTTGTACCCCAAATAGATAATAAGGAAAAAGACTTGTACAAGAATATTCATAGCTGCACTCTTTGTGGTGGCAAAAAATTGGAAAATGAGGGGATGCCCTTCAATTGGGGAATGGCTGAACACATTGTGGTATATGTTGGTGATGGAATACTATTATGCTCAAAGGAATAATAAAGTGGAGGAATTCCATGGAGACTGGAACAACCTCCAGGAAGTGATGCAGAGCAAGAGGAGCAGAGCCAGGAGAACATTGTACACAGAGACTGATATACTGTGGTACAATTGAACATAATGGAATTCTCCATTAGTGTCAATGCAGTGATCCTGAACAATCTGCAGGGATCTAGGAGAAAAAACACTATCCTCAAGAAGAGAACAAACTGTGAGAGTAAAAATACCAAGGAAAGGCAACTGCTTGACTACAGGGGTTGAGGGGATATGATTGAGGAGAGACTCTAAATGAACACTCTCATGCAAATACCAACAAACAAGGAAATGGGTTCGGAGCAAGGACACATGTGATACCCAGTGGAATTGCGCGTCAGCTAGGGGAGGAGTGGCAGGAGGGGGGGAGGGAGGAAAAGAAAATGATCTGTTTCCAATGAATAATGTATGAAAATTACCAAATAAAATAATGTTAAAAAAACTAAAAAAATACAACGATTTAGAAAATAAAAAGAGATGTGATTCTAAATTGCAGGATCAAATAATCTTGGTTTTCAAGGATGTTAAAGGCCATTTGATCCAGCATTGGGCTGGCTATTTGCTTTCTTTTAAAGTAAGATAGCCAAAGTCAGAGAATGGGAAACAGAGACCCAGACCTAGAAAAACTATCCAAGTATAAAGACTGGGTTAAGTAAAAAAAAAAATTCTAATGAGCCCACTTTGTTTAAAGTAATCAAGAAGCTTGATACCTTAACCAGGTGAGAAAATTTCTTCATTGACTCAACTGATGACCAGAAGTTTTTAAGCTGGTAAGCTGGGACCCAGTGGTCTCCATGGATATATTTTGCTGAGTGAAAAGAATTCAGATCAGGTCATTTAGAGGTTGCAGAAATCATAAGCATTATATAGTCTGAGCACCCCTTTTTACAGAAGAGAGAACTTAGATCCAAAGATAGAATTTAAGTCCAGCACAGGCTGAACAGGTAGAACAAGGATTCTAGCCTAGGTCCCTTGACTCCAAATATGTACGATGCAAGCTTGCATCTTCAAGGGAGGAAGGGGGTGGGCTGCAGGTATAGGGAGTTTAACATGCAATGAAGGGAAAGAAAGGGTCAGAAGCATCCTGGCTTCCTAGCGATTCCTGAGTGGAATAATGCTCATCTCCCTTCATGTTAGTGGCTGTAAAATCAGGATGGTACAACAAGCATTTCTACTTTCAAATCCCTTCTCTGATCCCAGGTATGTCATTTACTACCTCTCCAACTTGAAACAAATCACTTAATCTTTCTGATTCTCAATTCCTTCATCTGTAAAATGAGAAGGTTGGGCTAAATGGCTTCCAAGCTCTTTTCCTTTCTGGACCCAGCTGTTGGTGCATCCAAACCTGAAATTACCCAGTGTTTACTCTGCATGTGTCTATGTGCATATATGTATGTGTGTATAATATACACATGTGAGCATCAAGCAAAGAATAACAAAAAGAAAAAATAAATAAAAGGAAGGGAAAAAAAAGAACTTCCCCTTTCAGAGGGGAAAAATCTATTTGCAGATAGTTTTCTGAATATATTGGGATTTGGAATTTACTGTAAGCCCCTTCATGTTTGTCCTTGAGTAAGGGACTAGAGCACATGGCCCAGTATATGGAGCTAGAACAAACAGATGTTCAACTGGATGGGAAATGCTTCAATTTGACTCCACAATACAAGAGAAAACGATATAGCTTCATAATTCTGTCCCTTCCCAGTTGTATAAGTGGAAATTTTCTACCTTTGAACTATGTTCCCCAGAATTCCTTTTGTATTTCCCAGCATCCTTTTACCTTCATTTACTTGCGTCTTTATATGGTTTGTATATAACTTTCTGGGACTCCTCCCTCTTTCTCTTCTTTCTTTCTCACAGCTTGAGTTAGCTCCCTTTTTACTCTAGCTTTTATTTTAACAAATCTTATAAATACTTGATTTATTGTATATTAATTTTAATTTTCACACAGTCTAGAATGGACCTGTGCCAGACCTGTGTAGGCACCTCCTGAAGAGCTATGGGGCTTCTGATTTCAGAATTTCGGCTCTCAATCTGCTATGCATCTGCTGCTCTCAAGATTAGACTTCAGCCGGATTTCTCCAGCTTAAACCTCCTGTCCCTCATTCCTCTCAGTTCAATCATTTTTTTTCAGTTGTATCTGACTCTCCATGACCCTGTTTGGGGTTTTCTTGGCAAAGATACTGGAGCAGTCTGCCATTTCCTTCTCCAGCTCATTTGATTGATGAGGAAAGCAGGCAACCAGGGTTAAGTGACTTGCCCAGGGTCCCATAGCTAGTGTCAGAGGCCAGATTTGAACCCCGAAAGAGGAGTCTTCCTGATTCCAAGCCTGGCAATCTATCCACTGTGCCAGCTCCTCCCAATTCCTTGGGCTAATAATATTATGAATATGAGTCAGGTTAAGTCCCCTTGGGTAAAAACAGGGTTGTGGCTTCTTAATAGAATAGGCAAAGCTTCAGGACAATCCATCTGTCAGGCCACAAGGCAGTCGCTGCTGCAGGAAGCCCTGATGAAGGGCACCAGCTTCTCTTCCATTCTGAGGCTGACTAGAGATCAGAGGAGGGACTTCAGACCTCATCTGTCTGTTCACCTTATTGAAATCAACAAGTATTTCCCACAAAGCCCTGGGTTGGTTACTAGGGGTACCAAAATGAAAAGCATCAGAGCTTTCC
The DNA here is from genome assembly GCF_027887165.1 of Monodelphis domestica. NCBI lineage: Eukaryota > Metazoa > Chordata > Mammalia > Didelphimorphia > Didelphidae > Monodelphis > Monodelphis domestica. The sequence continues at coordinate 385,479,731 of NC_077230.1, read as the reverse complement.
CTCAAGTTGCTTATAATGTTTTTTATATGCTTCTATCAAAGCCAATTTTGGAAATTCTGTCTACACCTACTTGCCACCGCCATCACTATCACCACCACCACTCACTGTGGAAGTGATTTGTTTTTCCAGTGTCCCTTGGACATTTTTGTAAGGCCTTTGAGAAGGGCTGTGATGGCTTGTGGCTAACGACTTAGAGATATAACCATCTCCCTCTCCTTTCTAAGGTAAAGGTCCTGATTTGAACAAATATGGTCCCCAAGCTGGGAGCAACTGTCCCTGGACAGTCAGGTCCCACTTCCAAATGAATGGGTCAAGTTCTCAAGGAACAGAGCTAAGGCTGTCACGGGGAATATCAGATTGGAGTTAGGACTGGGATTTGGATTCAGCAGAGTTAAAGGTGAGTTTGGGATGATGCTATACTTAAGAATACAATTAGGGCTGGAGTGGAGATTAGGATTGGGTTTAGGGCTATGACTAGAAACCCAATTAGGGTAGAGGTTGTATCTGAGTGGGGGGATTGTGCTTTTAGCAGCAAAGGATTCTGGGTGGTTGGACTGAGGTGGACACCGTAGGTGATGGACCAGATTCCAATAGACCCTTCCCAGACTCCTGCCTTCTGACCCCTGCCACTTCCCCTCTGATTTCTCCACCACCTCCAAAGGAAACACCCCAAGACAGTGACCTTGTACTGGAGCCTGTGGAAATGAGGAGTCCCGAGGGGACCCCTGGGTTGGGCTCTGGCCCCAGCACAAACAGGGCATCCTCACAGCTCCCAGGCCTGATGCAGCCAAAAATAACGGCTGTGCCGCCACTTACTGCCTTTCCACAAATAAAATATATCAAGTACAATTTTTTTGGAGACAACATAAATATTTATGAATGTTGGGACTTCCTTGGGCCCCTGATTTATAGGGGAACTGAACTATTTAGCAAGATTCCTACAACTTCAGGCCTGCCACCCCTACCTCCTTAGACTCTGGGTACAATTAATGTGAGCCAGCCTGCCCCTTGGCAAAAATAATAAAAGCAGTAATAATAGCTGGAATTTATGTAACACTCTAAGGCTTGGAAAATACTTTACAAATATGAGCTCATATAATCCTTTACAATAGTCCTGGGAGGTAGGGGCTATTATTATCCCTATTTTACCAATGAGGAAAATGAGGCAGACAGGGGTTAAGTGACTTGCCCAGGGTCACATAGGCAGTAAGTTGCTGAGATAGGACTTCCAACTTCAAGTCCAGCTCTCTGTTTTCTGCACTTCTTAGGACTAGGGTGAGTAATTATGATTATTAAAGAAGAGGCAAAGTAGTTCATCTGTGGAATGAGAAGGCATCAGATGCTACCTAACGTCCTAATGAAGGACACCAGCTTCTCTTCTATTCTGAGGCTGCTCAGTGGGAAAAACTAAAAGCTGGGAGCCTCACTAAATATAGAACATAATTATAGTATTCCAGGTCATAGATTCATAGCTAGAAGGGATCTTAGAAGCCACTGATATGAAAAAATGCTCCAAATCACTATTGATTAGAGAAATGCAAGTTAAAATAATTCTGAGATAAAAACTCATAGCTGTCAGATTAACTGACATAACCAAAAAGGAAAATGATAAATATTGGAGGGGATGTGGGAAAACTGGGGTACTATTACATTGTTGGTGGAACTGTGAACTGATACAACCATTCTGGAGAGTAGTATGAAACTAGATTCAAAAGGCCATGAAACTATGCATATTCTTTGACCAGTAATAACACTGTATCCCAAAAGAGACTGGAGATAAGAGGAAACTATCTACCTGTACCAAAATATTTTTAGCAGCTCCTTTTGTAGTAACAAAGAACTGGAAACTGAATCAAAATCTCCAGTTTTACAGGGGGGCTCCTTCCCTTGGGGAATGGCTGAACAAATTGTCATAAAGAGTTGTTAAGGGATACTATTACACCATAAGGAACCATCAATGAACAAGATGAGTTCAGAAAAACCTGGAAAAACTTAATATGAACTGATACAATGTGAAGTGAGCAGAACTAGAAGAACAATATTTTCAGTATAGAGGCCATTGACTCTGATAGCCTTATCTCTAAGATGAGGAAACTAAGTCACGTAATGGTGAAGGGACTTGCCCTTGAAGAGAGGGATTATTTTTGCCCCTTTTTATAATTGCCTGATCTCTGAGATTTCTCCTTTAAAATGGTTATAATAATATTTTTAGTGCTTTGCTCAGGGGGTCATGGTGCAGATGGAATGAAGTGATATTTTGTAAGGTGCTTTGCAAACCTTTAAACACCATCCAAATGGCTAAAATACTCCATCTCAACTCTGGGCATTTTCTCTAGCTGTCTCTCCTGCCTACAATACTCTCCCTCCTCATCTCTCACTCCTGGCTTCTCTGGTTTCCTTTAAGTCACAGCTAAAAATCTGTCTTCTACAAGATACCTTCCCAAACCTTTCCTTTTTTAAAATTTTATTTAGTTTTTTAAATCCTTAACTTACACCTTAGAATCAATACTATGTATCAGTTCCAAGAGAAGAGTGATAACAGCTAGGCAAAGCAGGTTAAGTGACTTGCCCAGGGTAACACTGCTAGAAAGTGTCTGAGACCAGATTTGAACCCAGTTCTGACACTCTCTATTGAGCCACCTAGCTGCCCCTCACCCAACTTTTCTATTCCTATTTCATATTGCTGCCCTTCATAATTCAATACCCCAACCTAACTAGATTCTGAAATGATCCTCAAATCTGAAGATGTTTCAGATTATCTCTGCATTTGTAGAAGCCTCTTTACCAAGCTAGAAATGTACTTCCTCTTTACTTCTCTCTCTCAGAACCCTGATTCAGGGCTTAGTTTAGCTGCTATCTACTCTGAATTCAATTCATTAAAAAAAAAAAGTTAACAGAGCTTAACAATAATTAAGCACCCACTCTGTACTAAGTGCTGCATTAGGCTGGGAATGTGTAGACACAGATGGAATAGTCCCTGACCTCAGGAAACTTGTATTCTACTTTGGGGTGGGGATAATCAAACTTACAAAGATAAAACTATAAGGAAGGTGGAAGCAGACTTTAGAGGAAGGGGCGGAATAGGAGGGGGAGGAGGAGAGCTTTAAAGGAAGCTCAGAGGCTCTGTAGAGATACCTAGATGGCACAATAGATAGTACACCAGGCCTAGAGACAGGAAGACCTGAGTTCAAATGCAACTTAGCCACTTACTAGCTGTGCCACCATGGGCAAGTCATGTCACCCTCTTTGCCTCAGTTTCCTCATCTGTAAAACAAGCTGCATAAGGAAATGGCAAACTTCTCCAGGTGTTTCTGCCAAGGAAACCCCAAACAGGGTCATGAAGAGTCAGACACAACTGAAACAACTGAACAACAATGCAGGAATAAGAGGGAATGCATTCCAGTTACAGGGAACAGCTTGGGCAAATGTACAGAGGCAGAAGTTGGAGTTTAAAATTTAGGGAACAGATAAATAAATAATGAATGTATTTAAAACAAAATAAAAATGAACGGATGAATGCAATTTAAGGAATTGTTAGTAGTCTAATTTAGCTTTTAGTGTATGGAATATGGCCTGAAATGTACATAAATGTCAAAGCATGGAGGGCCTGAAATGCCAAGTATTTTGTATTTTATCCTGTCATCAGGGGGAAGCCACCATAGGTCTCTGAGCTATTGTAATGGGAAATGGGCCAATGAACCCAGTCCCTAAGAGCCTGCACAGAGCGCATCAGTGTGCTTAGCTAATATAGTAGTACCCTGGGTCAAAGGGGCTGGGGAGCCTGCTTCTGGGAGAATTGTGGTGACATGTAATAGAAGTATTTTAGAGAAACTTTGGAGCATGTGTAGACAATCTCTAACTGGTTCTAGTTTGCTAATCCCATGGTGGACAACAGTCTCTCTGAGTGGCTACAGTTTTGTAGCAGGAACTGGGAATGCTTCCATAATGTCTAAGCCTTGGCGATTTTTCTCTCTCTCTGTCTCTCTCTCCCTCCCTCCCTCTCCTTCTCTCTCTCTATCTCTGACTGTCTCTCTCTCTCTCTCTGCTCTTTCTGTCTTTCTCTCCCTCCCTCTCCTTCTCTGTCTGTCTCTCTGCCTCTCTTCCCCTCCTTCACTCTTTCTCCCTGCCTCTCCTTCTGTCCCTCTGTTTCTCTCCCTCCCTCCCTGTCTCTCTTTCTCTCTCTCTCTGTCTCCCTCTAACTCTGTCTCTCTCTCCCTCTTCCTCTCTCCCTGTCTTTCTCCTCCCTCTGACTCTTTTTCTCCCTTTATTTCTCTCTCCTGTTCTCTCTCTCCCTCTCTATCTTTCCTTCTCTCCCTCTGTCTCTCCGTCTCTCTCTCCCTCCCTCTGTATCTATCTCTGTCTCTCTCTCCTTGGTGGAACCTCTGTTCTTAGTATTATTCCTTCACTGATGGTAATCAATGAGAGATACTACAAGGGGAAAGACCTTGAGTCCTTTCCCTCTAAGGCCAACATATGGCCCCATTGATACAGGCCTTGGCTTGATTTTGTTTGGTTTTGTTTTAAACCCTTACCTTCCATCTTAGAATCAATACTAAATATCAGTTCCAAGGCAAAAGAGTGGTAAGGGCCAGGCAATGGGGGTTAAGTGGCTTGCCTAGGGTCACCCAGATGGAAGTGTGTGAGGCCAGATTTGGACTTAGGACCTCCAGTCTCTGGATCTGGCTCTTAATCCACTGAGCTACCCAGCTGCCCCAAACCTTGGTTTTTTGCCTGCTTCAGTGTTTATTCTTTAGTTTTAGGTGAAAAAGATGAACCTGGAGCCTAAAATCTTGAGAGTTTCAAAAGGTCAGGAGACCAAGCTGTCCAGGAATCTGATAGTCTGGGGACTTAAATCACACAGGGTCTTGCCATCAAGTCAGCATGAAGTGTTCCAAAGAATGACCTTTAGGAGCCACACCAATGGTAGTTGAGACTAGACTAGAACTTAACTGGCAGTAATGCCACATTTGGACATGAATTTAGAGGGACTAATGCCAAGTAGGAAGTATATTAAGTTAGAGCCTACCCTACCCAGTGACTGTAGTGATATAGCAAAGAATGTGCCCAGAATGTATTGGAGGAAAATATTTGTACTTTTTCTTGATGTACCTTAAAAAAAAAAAAAAAACCTTTACCTTCCATCTTGGTATCATTATTGTACATTGGTTCCAAGGCAGAAGAGGAGATAAGTGAATTTCCCAAGGTCACATAGCTAAGAAGTGTTTGAGACTAGATTTGAACTCAGGACCTCCTATCTCTAGGCCTGGCTATCAGTCCACTGAGCCACACTGTATTTGGTTGATCCTTCTACTTGAACAAATTGCCCTTATAGGACACCACATATATTACTTCGAAAAAGAAAACCTGTATTAGGGACCTATATTGACTTGAAGTGCTTTTGTAACATTTTGTGCCTTTTGTAATTTTTTTTTCTTGAATTTATTACTGCTTCTATACCTCCATTGCTTTATCTACCTCATTTGCACTCACACTGCAGATCATGGCAAGTTAAAGAGGAAATAAATCTTATTTTTATAAAATAGCCTCTATACCTCTGTGATTGTGAAATATACACATTTTAAATATTTTTTGGTTTTCTTCCTACATGTGCACTTAGTATTTGATTTTTTCTCTCATTTTTTTTGTATTTAAAGCACATGTCACCAGTATTAAAAATATTTTTAACTGTTTTGATTTTTGCAATAGAATAAGCTAAGATATTCATTACCTAGCGTATAAATGCATACCCAAAAACTTTAGACTATGGAAACCTGTCATTTATTGATATAAATGTTATGAGACTATAATTAATGTTTGTGTCTGATTCTAGGAGAAGGGAACAAAAGAGCTATTATACAGTGCCTAGGAGCACAAGGTCAAAAAGGACCAAACTAATCCAGGTGGGATTGATGAACTTCTACGCCAATACAAAAGGACGTGAACCTAGTGTGAGACTCAAGGTTGCAGTGCTTGACATATGTTAAGACACAGGACTCCTTGTACCACACTCCTTGTGAAATATTTTCTATCAAGTACGTAACAATTGGCTGCTCTGACTCCCCTATCCCTGACAGTGAAGGTAAAATCAGATCAGGGAATAACAGTTCCCTTTCACACAAAAATCTAGTCTTTTTCTTCTCTTTTATAGTTTGGCACCAAGAAACTACCAAGATAGTATGGCAACTTCCTGAATCCTGGCTTACAATGGGTAAGTGCAATATTCTTGAAGGGTATGATGGCCTTTGGCACAATATTACTACATTTTGTTCTACAGACTTGTGAGACAGAAATTTATTCAATTGGACCCTAATACAAGGGCCTGTTATGAATTTATTCTTGTTTTACTCAGAAAAAATTTTTATACTCATAGATTTTTGATATTTTGATTCTGGTTTTGAATTTTTTATTACTCCCAAAGTTTAATTTTTTCTTCTATTTTCTTTTCCTTATATGTTTTTTAGTTTTTCTTTTGATAATTGACTCATACACCCCAATAATTCAACCACATATCCTGAGTTGATCCATGTGCTGGTCAACATCCTCTTCAGGGGGGATTGTGTTGTGCATATTTTTTATGAAATCCACAATTTAAAATTTTGTTCAAGAAAATTTTCAGGGAAAGAAGCTTGAATCTAACTTTTTGGATAAAGATGCCTGCAGAAACCTACACTGCATCAAGAAGACCCAGAATGAACTTTTGGGTGCAATTGATTGAACTGAAGTAGATGGAACATTTATTTTGAATACACACTCTTAAGCCAAAGGAGAGTTCCCCAAATTGACTTTTTGTCAATGCACCTAGCAAACATTGGTTTTTCTTTCTCTATCTTCTATTTCCCTCTTATATATAACTATTGTAGTTTCCTCTTAGAAGGTACATTATTATATGCACCTGTAGAAGAAAATTTTTAGGGGTACAAGATGATTATGTCAAATGATCAATTGGAGAGACTAGTCTCCCAAATGATCACAGGAGTGATTGTGAAGATGGGATTAACTTTCTCCTGACCATTTTTAGATTTAATCACTAGAAGCGTATATACCCCACTTATCCTTAAGTGGGAGAGGTCTGTGACCCATGTGTACAATAGTGGGTGATGAATCAGAACCCATTGACTGCCCCCTAGGAAGTCCTAAACAAAGCTTTAGCTATAATTGGTCCACATGAAAATAGAAGGAAGTCACAGGAAGAGATGAAAAGGAATGGTCTTTAAAAATTCCAAGAACTTCCTATAATGGCATCTTTCACCTTGAACTTGACCCTGGAAGAATTTAGGGTTAGGGTTAGGTACTTCTCACATACCTTTTCAGAAATGGCAGATTGTGGAGATGAAATACTACAGAGAATGCCAGACTTTTTCAATGAGTTGATTCATTTTGCTAAACTATTTTTTCCCTATTTTAAATATTTTGTTATAATAGATTTCTAGGAAGGAGTAACAAAAGGTTTATAAGTGTGAAGACAGAATTAAATTAAATGTAGCTAATATCAAAATAAAAGCATATCAATAAATATCTTTTTATGTTTTAATTATTCCTCTTTTTAAAAATTAATAAAATTTATTTAAGGGTCTCAGCCCCTCCTTCCCTTCCCCTCATCTTAGAAGTCATCATTCAGGAGACAACTATGCATATGTAAATAGTCTAACTTGCTTCCATTTTTCAGTTTACTCTCTGGAAGTAACATTTACAACTTATTCTTCCAGTATTAAATCTAAAGCTATATACGCTGTTCTCTTGGTTCAGCTCATTTCACTGTTCATTATCCCATGTAGTTCATTCCAAATTCTTTAAAGCATTAGCTTGTTTGTCTTATAATTCCATTATACTCATATACTATAGTTTGTTTAGCCATTCCCCAATTGATGGGCATTCCCTCAATTTTGAGTTCTTTGCCATGAAAGAGAGCTATTATAAATACCTTGAAATATATAGATTCTTTTCCTTTTCCCCTCATTACCCTGGGAAACAGACTCAGCAATGGTATTGCTAGGTCTAAGGGTATACTCAGTTTTATAACTCTCTGGGTATAATTCCAAATTGCTCTCCAAAATGGTTAGATCAATTAACAGCTCCACCAACAATTTATTAGTGTGCTTCAAAAAATGTATTTTAAAAAAAGAAAAGGTCATTAGAGCCAAAGGTTAAGAACTTATTATCCATCTTAGCAAGAGTAGATTCCATTTAGTAGTAGGGTCAGAGGCCAAACTACAAGAGTGGAATAGTAAAGACAGCCAATAGAGATATATTTCTAGGAGTTTATAAGGTAAATAGAGGAAAAAAATAGAAAGATAACTTGAGGGAATGGAGGTACCAAATGGAGGCATTTTTAGGATCTGATACAGTTGTAGGCAGGAAAGGAGGAGTGAGGACATAGTGAGTCAATAGGGTGAGATTTGTGGTTAAGTCTGAGAAAAAAGGAATGATCAAAGTGCCAAGAAAAAAGGAGAAGATGGAATCATGGGTATTTACAATTAGAAGTCATCCTTGACAAGGAAAAGGACTACTATTTACCAAGAGAAAGGAATAAAGAAATAGAAAATGACTGTATATGTAGAGGAGCTTCCAGGTGTGGAGTAGGGAAATTCGTATAAGATTTCCTCTTTTTACTTAGTAATATAGAAAGTAAGGACATCTACTGGCAGATAGGATGAGAGTGGGTGGGATAAAAGAGGCTTTGGGAACTAGAGAAGAGAGGAGGAAGTTTGGAGCAGCCACTAAGACAAATAGAATAGAGAATTAAACAAGAAAAAACTAAGATTATGCCCTGCAGTTATAAAGACTCAAACTTGAACTCTGGTTTTTTGTTGTTTTTTTTTTGTATTCAAGCCCAGGGTTCTGCCCATTCTGAACTTAACAATGAACAAATAAGATTGTAAGTTCCTTGACAGCAGGAATTGTTTTTTACCTCTTTTTGTATCCCTAACACTTAGCATACTGCCTGGCATATACTAGGTACTTAATAAGTATTTTTTGATTAATTGGTAAAATGGGCATTTCCACAGAATAAAAGAATTATACATAAAACTATAAAGAAACTATATATAAGGAAAGGAGGAGATTGAGTGGCAAGGACAGGGGGAAAGTCTGGAAGTAGGAATCATGAGCAAAGAAGAGTCCAGTTCCTCTTCCTGGCCCCAGTGTATTTGAGGAGAGATGAGAGATGAAGCTACTGGAACTTGAGAGAGTGGCCAGGGATGCATTGGGAGCAAAAAGATGGAATGTCAAGAGAAGAGATCAAGGATGAAGAGAAGTTTGTTAACAGCTGAGAGAGAAGTTTCCTGGAGGACACAATGGAAAGGAAGAATGAGGGGAGAGTATGGGTAAAGTTAGCAGGGGATGAGAACTCTTTGTCCCAGGAAACAGCAACCAAATATTAGGGCTGTGGGAGCAGGAGGCATACATTTGCTGGCTATGTTTATCAACTGGTAAGAGTTTTGACCCTCAAGGATTCTTTCCCTGGCATTTCTATATGGGACTACTATTCCTTGAAATATATAATCTATCTCTCGCCTCTAGGCATGGAAGGTAGCAAGATTTTGATGCTCCCTTTCCAATCACCCAAGAGCTTTCCAGTCTTCTTATACTTTATACTCCTCCACATACTCTTTGATCCAGAGATGCTGGCCTTCTTGCTGTTCCTTAAATAAAACTCTCCATTTCCCAGTTCTGGGCACTGTTAATGGCTGGCCCATACCTAGAATACTTGCTTCTTACCTCTGCCTTGACTTCCCTGGTTTCCTTAAAATCTCAGTTCGACGGGAGGAATTCCATGTGAACTGGAACGACCTCCAGGAATTGATGCAGAGTGAAAGGAGCAGAACCAGGAGAACAATGTACACAGAGACTGATACACTATGGCACAATTAAATGTAATGGACTTCTCTACTAGCAGCAATGCAATGATCCAGGTGTAAAAATTAAATTAATATCGCTACTAAAAGTATTATATTTTAGAGGTTTATTAAAAATTATTAGAAATCAACGATAAAGAAAATACAAAATAAGAAAGCACGTGCCTAGGGCACATAGCCCATTCACAGCCACTTACATCTTGCCTGTGTGTGCTTAGAAGCGGAAGAAGAGAGACCCGAAGTAGGCAGAGAGTCAGTTTAAATACAAATTTGGTTCTTGGCCCAGGTGGGGATCTCAGGTGAGATTATAGGGCATTCTGGGAAGTGCCAAGGACTTCTGGGGATTGAAGTCTAGGGTTCAAATCTCCATTTTTATATAGGACAATCCAGAGGGACTTCTGAGAAAGATGCTATCCACATCCAGAGGAAGAACTGTGGGAGTAGAAACCCAAAAGAAAAACAACTTCTTGACCACATGGTTCGATGGGGACAGGACAGAGGATATAGACTCTAAGAGATCATCCTAGTGCAAATATCAATAATATGGAAATAGGTCTTGATCAATGACACATGTTAAACCCAGTGGAATTACACATTGGCTACTGGAGGGGGGTAAACGGAGGGGAGGGAAAGAACATGAATTATATAACCATGGAAAATTTTTCTTAATTAAATAAATTTTTTTTAAAATCTCAGTTCAAATTCTACCTTCTACAAGCAGTCTTTTCTAGTCCCTCATAATTCTAGTGCCATCCCTTTGAAGTTTCTTCCATTTTGACCTGCCTATATCTTGTTGTTTATAGCTCTTAGCATGTTGTTCCCTTCCCCTGTTAGCTACTTAAAAGCAGCAACTGTTTTTATCTCAACACTTAGCAAAGTACCTGACTCATAGTAGGCACTTAATATTTATTTGTTGTTGACTTGAAGATACTATTAGAAGGGAATTCAATTTGAGTTCTGGATCCCAAAGAATAGGACAGTGATGGGCAACCTTTTGAGCTTGGTGTGTCAAAATTCACCAAAAAAACGAACATAATTCGGGTGGTGCGGGTGGTGCCACTTAAAGAAAACCAATATTCCACGTTCTGCTTATTACTGTTTCAGTATATAGAACTCAAAATGATCTGCCATTTTTTTCTATAACGCCATACATCTCAGTCCATGTCTCTTGAAAGGATTGGCTATTGCTACTACCACTTCCTTTACTTACCCCTGTTTTTTTTTATTGGGGGGGGGTTCGCCATCAGGGGTGCAATGACAGAAGATAGAATTATAGATAGCCTGTTAGCACTGCAGGCAATTAGGGATTAACTAGCCTAACTGACCACAAGATGGCACCTGTAACTGTCTTTTAGGAAAGGGGAGGGTTAATAAGCAGAAATAGGAGTTAATAAGGATGCACAATAGTAAGAGTGGTAAAATGGAGTCTGTGCTATGCTGCAAGATGGTGTTCCTTCTGTAAATTAAGATGGCTGCCACTATTTCTAAGGTGAAAAACGGCACCCATAGCGCAGGCCCTCGCCTGCCCAGCCTCCCCCTCACTTATCGCAGTAATGATGGTCAATTAGAGATCCACGACACCCCAGAACAGTAGATTGGATGATGGTTGGTGTGGTGATGTGGTTGCTGGTAATGGCGATCACAGGGGCCTCAGAGATGCATCCCCCATGGCATTCCACTTCTCCCTGCTCCGCTGGCCGGAAGTGAGGTCAAAGATCCCCTAACGGCCTAACCGGAAGTCCCAGAACTAGGCACTCTGTGCTGGAGTTTTGTTGTTTGGGCCTACAGACCTCCGGCCCAGAATGTCTACACTACACTACACTCAGCTATTGCACCTGGCTGTGCAGGAGCAGAGGATGAACCATCCTTCTCGGCATGCGGCCCCATTCTTCTCTGTAGGAGGCTGCATGCGGCCGCATGTCATGGAAAATGGCTACATGTATCAATGCTGGCACACGTGTCATAGGTTCACCATCACGGGTATAGGATCTAATTCACATATGGTATCAAATCAGCGGCTATAGCCCAAGATAATGGGATGAGATGGATTCAGATGGTTTCCTGTCATAAAATATGCATATAGCCTTGGTTAGGCCTCATCTTGAAGATATTGTCATTTTAACATTCAGTTTGATGTATGAAGTCCCAATCAGCATTTGTCCTTTACCTGTGATCCTAGCCTTTTGGGCTCTTGCTATAGTTTCTTTTTTTTTTCCTTCTTTTTTCTTTTAATAAATTTCCACATGAGTTTTCCAAAGTTGTATTATCCAAATTGTCTCCCTCCTTTTTGCCCTCCCCACTCCTGGAGATGGCAAGCAATTCAATCTGGCTTATACATGTATTCTCACGCAAAATGTTTGCATATTATTCATCTTTGTAAGTAAACAATCCTATAAAACCAAAACTCCAAATCATATACCCAAATAAAAAGTGATAAATCATGTTTTTATCTGCATTTCTACTCCAACAGTTCTTTCTCTAGAGATGGATAGCACTCTTTGTCATAAGTCCCTCAGAATTGCCCTGGATCATTGTATTGTTATGAGTAGCCAAGTCTATCATAGTTGATCATTCTACAATATTGCCATTACGGTGTACAGTGCTCTCCTGGTTCTGCTTATTTCACTCCACATCAGTTCATGAAGGTCTTTCTGAAATCATCCAGTTCATCATTCCTTACAGCACAATAGTATTCCATCACCATCATATGCCACAATTTGTTCAGCCATTCCCCAATTGAGGGACATCCCTTTAGTTCCCAATTCTTTGCCAACACAAAAAGTGCAGCTATAAATATTTTTGTATAAACATGTCCTTTCCCATTTTTTTTCCTCTTTTGGATGCAGACCTAGTAGTAGTATTTATTACTGGATCAAAGGGTGTCCAGTCTTTTAGTACCCTTTGGACATAATTCCAAATTGCCCTCCAGAATGGTTGGATCAGTTCACAACTCCACCAGCAATGTATTAATGTCCCAATTTTGCCACATTCCCTCCAATGTTTATAATTTTTCTTTACTGTCATATTGTCTAATCTGATAGGTGTGAGGTGGTATCTAGGTATAGTTTCTGAGGCCAGACCCAGGCATGGTATCCCTGAAGTCCAAGTCTTTTCATCTCCAGCCTCAAGACATTCCTAATCATCTACCTCAATATTTGTGCTCATGATTTCCTTAAATCACCTTGTGTTTACTTATCTGTGCATGACATGCATTTAGGCCATTTGAGTATTCTATTTGGGCTCCTTGGTACCATGACAAATTAAAATCGAATCAACCTGCTTAAGTACAGTAGCTGAGCTATCTACGCCTTATGGCAATTTGCAATATCTCCTCTGACTAGTAGAAGACAATCAAAATCCCAGAAAGCTTCACAGCCAGAGGAGGCACAAAGCTACCTTCTCTACTCCCAACAGAGCATCACTACACATATTTCCTTTCTTGTCTCTGGACCCTATTCTAGGAAATTAAATATTAATACTTAAAAATAAAGACAGGAAAGCTAGGCGATGTAATGTATAGAGGAGTGGCTTTGGAATCAGGAAGATTGATCTTTTGAGTTCAAATGTGGTTTCAGATACTAGCCATGTGACCCTGGACAAGTCACTTAACCCCATTTGCTTCAGTTCCTTGTCTATTAAAAAAAAGCTAGAGAAGGAAATGACAAATCACTCCAATATCTTTGCCAACAAAACCTGAAATGAAATCACAAAAGGTCAGACATGAGTGAAACAACTCAACAATAACAAAAAATAAAGATATATTTGAATATCTAGGCAGTAGCCTCCAACCCTTGGAATGGTTGCTTCTTCAATTCTCTTTCTTTGGTATCCATGGATTTTGAACAGAGCTTTTGAAGAAAGTGAAAAAGAATCCATATATACAAAAATACTCATAGCAGCTTTTTTGTAGTGGCAAAGAACTGTGAGCTAAGGAAGTGCTCATTAATTGGGGATTCTCTGAACAAATTATGGTAAATGAATGAAAGGGAATACCTTTGTCCTAGAAGACATGAAGAAAGGGATGGTATCAGTGAAACCTTGGAAGACTCGTATGAACTGATGGAGAGTGAGATAAGCAGAACCAGTAGAACGATTTGTAGCAATGACATAAAAATACATGACCGCTTCTGACTTTTTAGACTTCATCACCATTCCTCTGCAAGAAATTCCCTCAAAACCTGGGGCCTCCCCACCCTGGAACATCCATTTGCTTCTACACCAGACTTCCTTACTTTTTAGCTCCCTTTTATCTGTTGTCTTCCCATATTTGAATATAAGCCACTTGAGAGCAGAGATTGTCTTTCTTTTTGATTGGATATGTATCCCCAACTTGATACGTATTTGATGCTTTGCCTTAAAAGACTTAAGAACTCTGATCAACAAAATGATCAATAATAACTCCAGACAACTGATAATGAATGAGGCTACCATCTCTTGACAAAGAAGTGATAGATGCTGGTTGAAGATTTCTCTCTCTCTCTCTCTCTCTCTCTCTCTCTCTCTCTCTCTCTCTCTCTCTCTCTCTCTCTCACACACACACACACACACACACACACACACACACACACACACACATCAGGATTCCTTACTCCAACATTGCTGTTCCTCAGAATGATCCCTGATCCAGGTCTCTGCTACTCAAGGTCCTTGTCTCAACTCCTGGAAGTTCCAAGGACAAAAGGAGACTGAAATGTGTTCTCATCTTGTCTTTACTACCACGGAAATGTGAGAGTGACTTTAAGGCAATCTCATTTAAAAACAGTTCCTTTAGGATGGAAAGAGACCCAGAACCAATATGCTTTGCCTAGAACCCTCTGAATCATTTCTGGACCCTGGAAAGGTTCCAAGGAATGATGGTGAGACATGAATCCAACCTGCCTCTCTAAAGTGCATGTTCATAATTTTATTGTATATAATTTATAATTTCTCTATAGTTTAACATTCATATTTTATTTCTAGCATTTATGAAGCACTTTAAGGTTTGCAAATCATTTTGTCTATGTTAACTTATTTCATCCTTCCAACAATGCTATAAAATAGATGCTATTATCATCCTTATTTTACAGACAAGGAAACTAAGGCTCATATTTCTCAACTGATAAATGATCCAGGGATATGAATAGGCAATTTTCAGAGGAAAAAAATCCAAACTATCAAAAGTCATATAAAAAATGTTCTACATCATTAAAAATTAGAATTAAAACATTTCTTAGATACCACCTCAGGTTGGCTAAGATGACTGAAAAGGAAAATGACAAATGCTTGAGGAAATATGGAAAATCAGGTACACTGACAGCACTGTTGGTAGAGTTGTGAACTAGCCTAACCCTTTAGAAAGCAGTTTGGAACTATGACCAAAGGGCCATAAAACTATGCAGACCCTTTGGCCCAGCCATACAAATATGGGGTCTTTACCTAAAGAGAAGAAGAGGAAAGGGTACAAAACCACTTAGAGCAGTTCTTTTTGTAATCACAAAAAAATTGGAAACTGAAGGGATGCCCATCAATTGGAGAAGGGCTGAACAAGTTGTGGTATGTGATTGTATTGAGTTATCATTATACTGTAAGAAATGATGAGGGCGATGGTTTCAGAAAGACCTGAGAAGATTTACATGAACTGATACAAAGTGAAGTGAGTGGAACTAAGAGAATACTGAACACAGTAGCAATGTTGTAAGGATGTAAGTGACTTAGCTTAGATGAATATGCTTTTTCATCATAGCTCCAAAGGATTCATGGATGCACACTTCCAAATAGAGAAACTGATGGATTCAGTGCAAATTGAAACATGTTTTCTTTTCTCTTCTCTTCTCTTCTTTTGTTTTGTCTTGTCATCTTTTCTTTCTTGTTTTAGATATGATTGATGAAGGGAATTGTTTTACTATACATATTTATAAAGAATTTTGTTTTCCTTGCCTTCTTAATGGGGGAGAGGAGAAAGGAGAGAATTCAGAGCAGAAAATAAAATAAAATTGTATTTAAAAAACAAAAGAAACTGAGTCATAAAGGGTTAAGTGTCTTGCTCAGCAATTTAGAGCTAGGATTAGAATCTAAGTCTTTCTGAGTCTAAGTTTTAGGCTCCATCCATTTTACCCACTTATGCCAGAATGAATCTGAATTCCTTAAGTATTTCCCCATTTATCATGGGGGACACGATTTTAGGATTAGCAAGGTTCTTAACCTGGAGTCTTCAAACTAAAAAAAAAATTGTGATTACTATATTTTAATGAAATTGGTTTCCTTTGTGACTTTTTTGTATTTTATTTTATGAATCTAAAAATTTATTCTAAGAAAGATTCTATAAGCTTCACCAGACTGCCAAAAGGGTCAAGGATTAAAAAAAAACCCTTAATAATAGCATTTATAATATGAGGCATTTAGTTGGCACCATAGTGCATAGAGTACCAGGCTGGAGTCAGGAAGATGAGTCTTCCTGAGTTCAAATCCAGCCTTAGACATTTACTAGCTATGTTACCCTAGGTAGACCACTTAACCCTGTTTGCCTCAGTTTCCTGATCTGTAAAATAAGCTGGAAAAGGAAATGGCAATCCACTCCAGTATCTTTGCCAAGAAAACTCCAAATGAAATCACAAGGAGTTGCACACAACCAAAATGACTAGATTTTCAGGTTTATAAAGTATTTTATAACTATTATCTCATTTTCATCCTCATAACAACCCTGCGAGGTGGATATTTTAATAATACCCATTTGGGAGCAGTTGGGTGGCTCAGTAGATTGAGAGTCAGGCCCAGAGACAGGAGGTCCTGGGTTCAAATTGGGCCTCAGACACTTCCCAGTTGTGTGACCCTGGGCAAGTCACTTAACCCCCATTGCCCAGCTCTTACCACTCTTCTACCTTAGAACCAGTACCCAGTATTGATTCTAAGACAGAAGGTAAGGGTTTAAAAAATAATAACCATTTTAGAGATGAAGAAACTGAGGCAGACAGAGGTTAAGTGAATCACCTAGAGTTACATTGTTTATAAGTGTCTGAGGCAGGACTTGAACTCAAATATTTTGACTCAGAGTCTTGCCTTTGATCTACAAGTCTACCTTTGCAGAACTTTCATTAATAGCTCCTGACTCACTGGTCCTGACAGGAAGTTGGAATCCTTGTTCCCTATTGCCTTGTCCAGACTCTACTACCATCATTCACAGCAACCTCTCCTTCATGAAGATTCTTTCTATTCAAATTTACTTTCAAACTAGATGCTAGTGGCTGTTATGTATCTGCCCTCTGGATACTTTCCTTTCTTCCACAAAGAGTTCAATTCCTGATTCACAGTTCTTCTTCTCCCTCAAATCCCATCCTCACATAGAAGACTTGAAAATATAGATTGATCCTTTCTCAAATACCCTAAATTCTTAGGTCTTCAATCTACCCAGTTCCTATGACCTAATTCCCCACTCCAGTTAAACGCAGAGATGAACATACCCTTGATCTTGCCACGACCCACAAGATTCCATTTCCATGTACATAAATTCTGAAATGCCTCTCTATCTGTTATAATCATCTATAATTCCATCTATTTCCTGTCCCTTAAAGCCTCTAATGCTGTTCTTCATTCTTACCATGTCTTCACTTTGGAACTACCTCCCATTTGGGGGTTTATGGGGTATTTAGAGGACTAACACCTCTAGTATGAGGGCTTGCCAGGTCCTTTTCAGGGCTGCACATCCACCTGTGACTCCAAAAAGCTATAGCATGTGCATTGTCCACATTCCAGTAAAACCTTCTCTGCAGGTGGACTAGACCTGATTGAGGGTAACCAACAGTCATCAAACCCATCAGTGACTTGAAGGGGTGTCTATGCCAAACATGGGAAGATTTTCCCTTGGTGGAAAGGGAGGATGAGAACAATTTGTTCTAATTGCCATGAAGGCAGTATAAACAGGAGCTGCGGAGCACTTAGTGCTTGGTCAGACATTAAAGATGCCAAGATCATCCTCTGTATCCTGAGACATCACCAGTCATCCTGACTTTTGTCTTAGCAATGGACTTGAATGACTAGAAGAAAAAGGGAGATGATGACATTGTGCAACTCTGCTTCATTTAAATCCAATTCACAGGCAAATCAAGACATCACCTTTAATATCTTTGATCCACTTCTAAAATGAAGGACAAACAATAACCTCTCATCTGCACACTACATATTTTTGTTTGTACATAATTGTTTGCATGTTTTCTCTCCCATTAGAATGTGAGTTCTTGAAGGGCAAGCACTGTGTTAACCTTTTCTTCCTTCCTTCCCTCCTTCCCTCCTTCCTTCCTTCCTTCCTTCCTTCCTTCCTTCCTTCCTTCTTTCCTTCCTTCCTTCCTTCCTTTCTTCTTTCCTTCCTTCCTTCCTTCCTTTCTTCTTTCCTTCCATCCTTCCTTCCTTCCTTCCTTCCTTCCTTCCTTCCTTCCTTCTTTCCTTCCTTCCTTCCTTCTTTCCTTCCTTCCTTCCTTCCTTCCTTCCTTCCTTCCTTCCTTCCTTCCTTCCTTCCTTCCTTCCTTCCTATCCTTTCTGTCTTTCTTTGTTTTTCTTTCTTTTCTTTTTCATTTAGCAAAATACTGGCACAAAGTAAGAGTTTAATAAAAGTGTTTACTGATTGATTGGTCCTAGTTTATCATTAGGACATCAGTCTAGTAAAGTGGAAGGAGCCCTAGACATAGAATCAGAGGATGTGGGACAAGTTACCTACCCACACTGGACCTCAGTTCCTCATCTATAAAATGAGAGAGATGGATAACATGATTTCTTATGTCCCTTCTGGTTGTAAATCCATAATAGCATTCCTTTTGCTTCATCCCATTGTCTCCCTGCCACTCCTCTAACTTGTCAATGGTTTGAAGTTTTAGAATTTTTATTCTCTCGAAATTATGATAATGAGGTCACCATAGAATACGATCATAGTACAATCTATTCTATCCAACTCAAAAACTCTAATTACAGTTTGCAGAAAAGGGGGCAGTATAGAATTAGGATATCTGCTGATAACAGGCTGTGAAAATCTCAGTTATAGAAATCTGAAGGACTGCCATCATCATCGTATGAACTAGTCAGAAATCTCTCATCTCTCTAATGGACAAAAAGACTTGTACAAAAATATTCATAGCTGCACTCTTTGTGGTGGCCAAAAACTGGAAAATGAGGGGATGCCCATCAATTGGGGAATGGCTGAGCAAATTGTGGTATATGTTGGTGATGGAATACTATTGTGCTAAAAGGAATAATAAAGTGGAGGAGTTCCATGGAGACTGGAACAACCTCCAGGAAGTGATGCAGAGCGAGAGGAGCAGAACCAGGAGAACATTGTACACAGAGACTGATACACTGTGGTATAATCGAACGTAATGGACGTCTCCATTAATGGCGGTGTAATGTCCCTGAACAATTTGCAGGGATCCAGGAGAAAAAAACATTATTCATAAGCAAAGGATAAACTATGGGAGTGGAAACACCGAGGAAAAGCAACTGCCTGAATACAGTGGTTGAGGGGACATGAAAGAGGAGAGACTCTAAAAGAACACTCTAATGCAAATATTATCAACAAAGCAATGGGTTCAAATCAAGAAAATATCTAATGCCCAGTGGATTTACGCGTCGGCTATGGGGGGGGGGGGGGGAGGAAAAGAAAATGATCTATGGCTTTAACGAATAATGCTTGGAAATGATCAAATAAAATATATTTTTTAAAAAAAAGAAATCTCTCATCTCTGATCGATGGGACTGGCATCAATTTCCCATGGGTCAAACAATACCGGTCTAGGTCTGAACCCCAAAAAGATCAGAGAAAAGGGAGATGATCCCAAATGCACAGCACTATTTATTTATTTTGTTTTGTATTTTTATATTTATTTATTTGTTTTGTGGTGATATGGAAACTGAGGGAATGCCCATCAACTAGCTGAACATATTATGCTATGTGAATGTGATGGAATACTATTGTGTTGTGAGAAATGATGAAGGGGATGTTTCAGAGAAACCTGGGAAGACTTGTATGAACTGATGTGTGAATGTATGAGCAGAATTGGGAGAAGAATTTATATAAAAGCAACATCATAAAGACAAACAACTTGGAAATTCTCAGGAATTCTGATCAATATAATGGCCAACCACAGTTCCAGAGATCTCATGATGAAACACACCACCCACCTGCTGATAGGGAGGGAATTGTCTTAGAGTGGAGATTGAGACAAATGTTATTTTTGGGCATGGCCAGTGTGAGAATTTATTTTGCTTGATTACATGTTTGTTGTAATAGGGATTTTGTTTTTATTTCTTTCTCTGTGGGAGAGGGTCATAGTGATGGGAGGCAGGAGGGAAAGAAAACCTTTTACATTCTTTAAAATTTATTTTTATTTATTTTTAAGCCTTTACCTTCTGTCTTAGAATCAATACTGTGTATTGGTTCAAAGGCAGAAGAGTAATAAGGGCTAAGCAATGGGGGTTAAATGACTTGCCCAGGATTACACAGTTGGGAAGTGTCTAAAAACTGTGTATTGGTTCTAAGGCAGAAGAGTAGTAAGGGCTAAGCAATGGGGGTTAAGTGACTTGCCCAGGGTCACACAGATAGGATGTGACTAAATCTAGATTTGAACCCAGGACCTCCCAACTCTAGGCCTGGCTCTCTATCCACTGAGCTACCCAGTTGCCCCAAGAAAACATTTTTTGTTAATTGAAAAGAACTTAAATTAACAATAGGGAAAGAAATGAGCATTTATTAAACGTCTACTATGCACCGGGCACTGGACTAAGCACTAGGAATAAAAAGAAAGGCAAAAAACAGTCCCTGGTTAAGTAGCTCATAGTCTAATGGAGATGTCCAGGGACAAAGGAATTCACTACTTTTCAAATAAGCCTATTATATTGTTGAGAAAGAATGCTATCCAATCCAGAGAAAGAACTGTGGGAGTAGAAACGCGGAAGAAAAACATGATTGATCACATGATTCAATGGGGATATGAAGGAGATGTTAATTTTAAATGATCACTCAATTGCAAATATTGACAATATGGAAATGGATTTTGATCAGTGATACCTGTAAAGCCCACTGGAACTGCTTATCAACTCCAGGAGGAAGGAGGGGTGAGGGGAGGGAAAGAACATGAATCATATAACCATGGAAAAATATTCTAAATTAATAATAATAATAATAATAAAGGGGGAAAGCCTGTTATATTGTTAATCAACTCAGATTTTCTATATGCTTCTTCCTTGTACTGAGCAGAAATTTCTCAATCTTTAACATCGTTCTTCCTTTTCACCCCACTCCAGCCTCTCAAATATTTGAAGGAATGGGTCACATCTGTGGGGAATGTGGTATCAGGTTTAAAGGTCCAGGTTCAAATATGAACATCGCTCTCCCCATCCCACAGCCTCCTTTCTTGATCTTCACTCCCTGAAACATAGCTACAGAAGTACCTGCCAGGAATCACAGATTTAGAGCTGGAAAGGACTTCTTAGAGGTTCTCAGTCCAACTCCATCATTTTATAAATAAGTAAACTGAGGCCCAGAAAAGTCAAGTGCTGGTAAATGTCTGAGGCAGGATTGAGCTCTGGTCTTCCTCCAAGTTCAACAATCTATCTGTGTATGTGAGTGATGCTCCTTCTACTCCCCTTCTCCTTTGGAATGTAAGTATCTTGAGAGGAGGAATCCTCTCACTTAGGTGTTTGTCTCCTCAACACCTCCAGTGGTACCTGGTACGTACGTAGTATGCACTTTTTGTTGATTGATTGAAAAGTGTGTGATCTTGAGCTTCTCTGATGCCCTAAAGGCTATGTATGGGCCAACGACCTGTTATGCCTCTCAACTGCTCAGCCCTGATCAGGGAATCACTGATCAGGGAATCAGGACACGATCCTGGAGAGATGGGCTGAACACTTCCATAGTGTTCCCAACAGACTCATCAATCAACGCTGAAGGCATTGACTACCTACCTGGGGTTGAAGTCAATCCC
This sequence comes from Monodelphis domestica, assembly GCF_027887165.1. Lineage (NCBI taxonomy): Eukaryota > Metazoa > Chordata > Mammalia > Didelphimorphia > Didelphidae > Monodelphis > Monodelphis domestica. The sequence goes on along the minus strand of NC_077230.1, from coordinate 385,457,932 downwards.
TCTCTAGCCAAGCTTCGAACTAAAGAAGAGGTTTTAATTGCCCATTAGGCTCCTCTTGTGTGGCAAAGCGCCCAGCGCTGATTCCATTCCAGCAGAGATTTACAAGGCAGGGGGGCCTGACTCATATAAAAACTGACTGAAATATTCTGGGTTATATCGCAAAGGGAGGTGATCCCCATGGAGATCAAGGACGCCGCCATTGTCCACCTTTATAAAGGAAGAGGAAATGGGTTGTCCTGTGACAATCATGGGGTGAGGGGGTCTATGTCTTCATCGTTACTAAGAAGGAATTCTTGCCTGAGTCCCTCCTTAATAGGCTAGAAGATGGTCACTTCCCCAGAACTGGTGTGGCCAAAGAATGGTCCATGGGATGTTTGCTGCCCAGAATCTCCAGTCTGTACCCAACATTCATCCATCTGCCCACGGCCTCTGAGGCTGCCAATCATGAGGGTTTGTGGAAGATTGTGGCAAAATGTGGTTATTCAGAGAAGTTAATCAATGTTATACACCAGGTCCATGATGGCATGTTCATGCTTTCCCAGTCACTAATGCAATGAAGCGGGACTGTGTGTTTGCTTCCATGCTCCTTTTTCTTTTTTTGAACTCTTACCTTCTGTCTTAGAATCAATCCTGTGTATTGGTTCCAAGGCAGAAGAGCAGTAAGGGCTAGGCAATGGAAGTTGACTTGTCTAGGGTCATGAAGTTAGGAAGTGTCTGAGGTCAGATTTGAACCCAGGACTTCTCACCTCTAGACCTGACTCTCAATCACTGAACCACTTAACTGTTCCCTCCCATGCTTTTTAGCATGATGTTTCATCAATGTTTGCCTTTAATGATAATGAAAATAGCATCAAGGGCAGCTACCATTCTGAAGGAAAATTATTTAACTTCAAAAGGCTACAAGACTAAAGTGGGACAGTTGGTGTACAATTTTCTGTCCTTGGAGGGTTGTGCCCTCCCTGCAGTCTGAGATGGACGTGCAACAGTGCATGGATTGATTCTCTGCTTTTTGTGTGTGTGCAATTTTTGGCTTAACAATGAACAAGAAGAAAAAGTTCTCCACCAGTCAGTCCTACCCCATCCATTCATGGAACCATTGTTATATAGCAGGTGGAAATTTTTCAAAAGCTGTCAATAAATTCACTTACCTTTGCTGTACACTTTCCAGGGACGTCCACATAGATGATAGGGCTAGCTTGGTGTTTGGGAGACTCCAAAGCAAAGGGTGAGAGAGAAGGGGTATCAGGCTGCTACCAAACTGAAGATCTGCAGAGCCATCGTGCCAAATTCATTATTGTATGCCTGTGAAACCTGGACAACATGCCAGTGCCATGCCAGGAAAAGGAGTCACTTCTATTGGAACCATCTTAGGAAGGTTCTGAAGATCACCTGACAAGAAATGGCACTGGACACTAAGGTCCTTTCTAGAGCTTTCAGACTTTTGGCATAAAGGACAACTCCAACGGGCTGGCCACATTGTTCACGTGTCAAGTATATGCTTGTCTAAAAGACTATTTTATGCCCAGCGGAATTGTGCATCAGCTATGGGAGGAGGTTAGGGGAGGGGAGGGAAAGAACATGAATATTGTAACCATGGGAAAATATTCTAAATTAACTAATTAAATAAAATTTTAAATAAATAAATAAAAGACTTTTATGGAGAACTCAGATGAAAGTCAGAAGAAGCAATACAAGGATGCTTTCAAGGTCTCTCTGAAGAACTTTAGCATCGATTATGAGACATGGGAGACAGTGGCACAGAACCATTTGGCATGGTGTGCTCACACCAAAAGAAGACACTTTGCTCTAGGACAGTGATGGTGAGCCTTTTAGGGGATGGGTGATATGAGAAATGTCCTCAGGCACATGTGGAGAGGAGGAGGAGAGCAGCCCAGCCCCATGTCCCTCTGGCTTTCTACTAACAAACTTTAATGAACTCTGTGCTGGGGTAATGTCACACATGCCCACAGAGAGGGCTCTGAGTGTCCCCTCTGGCACACATGCCATAGGTTCACCACCATGGCTCTAGGAGCAAAGAAAAACTGCAATAGTACTAAAGAATTCTGAGATGCACCCGCTTAGAGACATCTCCACCCAAAATATTCATATTGGCTATTTGTACCCAACCTATGGTAAAGCCTTCTGAGCTCCTGTTAGTGTAATCCTGTTGGTACAGTCTGACACATTGTACAATGGCCCTGATATAGTTATTTTGGTCACCTTTGAGTACAAAGGACAACAACCATGACACCCTGAAAACTCAGGTGTGATTCTATTGGCTAGAAATCAGTGACCAGTTTTGATTTGACCAATTGATTGCCAAGAATGCTTAAAGTCAAAGGAATGATTCCTTAATTATGAAATATAAGGTTCCTAGATCTTGAGTTGGAAAGAGACTTAAAGGCTTGCTAGTCTACCATTCTTGTTTTATAGATAAGGAAAATGAAAGGCTCACAGATAGGAAGCAACAAAGGTAGGATTGGAACCCATATATTTTGATTTGAGAACCGTAGGGAGGCATCTTTTGTAATATAAAGGGGAACTTGTAAGTTTTATTTTTTTTAAACCCTCACCTTCCATCTTGGAGTCAATACTGTGTATTGGCTCCAAGGCAGAAGAGTGGTAAGGGCTAGGCAATGGGGGTCAAGTGACTTGCCCAGGGTCACACAGCTAGGGAGTGTCAGACCAGATTTGAACCTAGGACCTCCCATCTCTAGGCCTGGCTCTCAATCCACTGAGTCACCCAGCTGCCCCCTTGTGAGTTTTATTAAAATAATTGGCAGCAGCTGAATTTGCCTAAGGCTAGTCCTGCAGGGATGGAAAGGTCTTTCCATGTGAAGCAACCTGCCAGCCAGAATGTTGGAGGATGAAGAGAACTTGAAAGTCAGAGGGGCCTCAGAGATGATTTAACCTACTTCCCTCATTTCACAGTTGAGGAAGTAAGACTCAGAGGTGGTTATTATCTGGTAGAATGCTTTCTTTTTCCAGACGAGAAAACTGAAATAATGAGAGGGGGCATCCCCATCCTCTCCTTGAGCTTTATCACCAACTGCCTGATGCACATCTCACACTGGATTATTGGAGATACTGGAAACCCAATCAGTGTAGAGTAGAAATTGTTGTCTTTTCCTCCAATCCCATTGCTCTTCTGGAGCTCTGTCTATCAAAGGTATCCCCCTTCCCCCTTCTTCTAATCTCCCCGGTTAGAAACCTCAGCATTATTCTTGACTCCTCGATTCCCTTCACCCCATCTCTCCAACCAGTTGCCAAACAATGCAGTTTTTACCTACAGAACATCCTCCCTTCTGTGCCTTTTCTCTATTGACATAGTAACCACTTTATTTTTTTTTAAGTTCTTCAACTCTTACCTTCTATCTTAGGATCAATTCTAAAACAGAGGAGTTGCAAAGGCCAGGCAATGCAGGTGAAGTGACTTGCCCAGGGTCACACAGCTAGGGAGTGTCTGAGGTCAGATTTGAAGCCAGGACCTCCCAACTCCAGGCCTGGCTCTCTGTCCCCTGTGCTGCCCTCATAGTAACCACTTTAAATCAGACCCTCATCATCTCTTCCTTACATTATTGCAATATCCTTCTAATTGGTTGTCTGGCTCAAGACTCTCCCTGGCCCAGTCCATTGTCAATACTGCTACCAAAGTGATTTTTTCTTTTTTCTTTAAAAACACTCAACTTCCCTCTTGGAATCAATACTGTGTATTAGTTCTAAGGCAGAGAAGTGGTAAGGGCTAGGCCATGGGGCTTAAGTGACTTGCCCAGGGTCACACTGCTGGGAAGTATCTAAGACCAGATTGGAACCCAGAACTTCCATCTCTGGGCCTGGCTCTCAATCCACTGAGCCACTCAGCTGCCCCCAAAAGTAATTTTTTCTTAAGACCAGACTGGACCATGCCTTTCCATTGACTCTCTACTACCACCTCCTCTGTTTATCTTTTAAAGCCCTGTCCAACTTGGAACCAACCTATTGTTCCAGCCTTATTGGCCATTGCTCTTCCTCCTGCACTATATGATTTGACCAAACAGTTTTCTGTGTTCCTCAAATGTCACTCCATCCCCTCTCTTCCAGACTTTGTGTAGGCTGTTCCAGATGCCTGAAATATACTTCCTCCCTACTTTGGCTGTGTCTCTTCCTTCAAGATCCAGCTCAAGCATAATCTTCTCCATAAAGCCTTTTCTGATTCCCCCAAATGTTAATGATAACCCTCTCCTAAACTACCTTCCTTGGGGGTGGATGGGTGGCTTAGTAGAAGGAGAGCTAGGCTTAGAAATGGGAGGTCCTGGGTTCAAATCTGGTCTTAGATACTTCCTGGCTGTGTGACCCTGGGCAAGTCACTTAACCCCCATTGCCTAGCCCTTACCACTCTTCTGGCCTTAGAACCATTTCATAGTATTGATTCTAAGACAGAAGGTAAGAGTTTAAAAAATAAAATAATAACAATAATAAACTACTTTACCTTGAACTACTTTGTTGTTCATTTGAATTTATTCTCTTCATATGAATTCTGTGTTCTTCTATATTTCCTTGTAATCTTGCTATCAGAATGTATGTTCTTCAGGGCAGAGATGGTTTCATTCCTTGTATTTGTAGCCCCTTTACCTAACCCAATAGCTAGCTTAAAGCAGATGCTTCTTTTTTCTTGATTTCTTCCTTGGTTGAAATGACTTCCCCAAGGCCATACAAGTCCTGAGTTGAGATGTCAGCGTGGGTCTTCTGGATTCCCTATCAAATTCCCTTTCTTCTATTTCATGCTTCATCTTAGAGTGGTTAGTGGCAGAATCATCTAGTTGAAAGAGACGTCACAGGCCCAAGGCCAGCTTCTACCTGAAAAGGAATAGCATCAACAACACTCTCAACAAGGAGTCACCCAACTTTTGCTAGAAGGGCTCTAAGGAGGAACCCACTACTTATGACACAGCCTATATCGCTTTGGAATAACTTAGAATATTAGGAAGGTTTTCCTTACATGAACCCTGAATACATTTCTTTGCACCTTTCCCTCCTTTGTCTTGGTTTTTGCATGAGAGGAACAAGAATGATTGAGTTCAAACCAAGAACAATGGAAGCTACTTAGAACACAGAATGTCAGTGCTAGAAGGAGCCTTAAAGCAGAAAATGTCAGAACAAACAGAGAATGTCAGAGCTGGAAGAGACCTTAGAACAGAGAATGTCCGAGTTGGGAGAGACCTTAGAACAGGGAATGTCAGAGCTGGGAGAGACCTTAGAACACAGAATGTCAGAGCTGGGAGAGACCTTAGAACAGAGAATGTCAGAGCTGGGAGAGACCTTAGAACAGAGAATGTCAGAGCTGGGAGAGAGCTTAGAACAGAGAATGTCAGAGCTGGGAGGGACCTTAGAACAGGGAATGTCAGAGCTGGGAGAGACCTTAGAACAGAGAATGTCAGAGCTGGAAGAGACCTTAGAACACAGAATGTCAGAGCTGGGAGGGACCTTAGAACAGGGAATGTCAGAGCTGGGAGAGACCTTAGAACAGAGAATGTCAGAGCTGGGAGGGACCTTAGAACAGAGACTGTCAGAGCTGGGAGGGACCTTAGAACAGAGAATGTCAGAGCTGGGAGAGACCTTAGAACAGAGAATGTCAGAGCTGGGAGAGACCTTAGAACAGAGAATGTCAGAGCTGGGAGAGAGCTTAGAACAGAGAATGTCAGAGCTGGGAGAGACCTTAGAACAGAGAATGTCAGAGCTGGGAAGGAGCTTAGAACAGAGAATGTCAGAGCTGGGAGAGACCTTAGAACAGAGAATGTCAGAGCTGGAAGAGACCTTAGAACAGAGAATGTCAGTGCTGGGAGAGACCTTAGAACAGAGAATGTCAGAGCTGGAAGAGACCTTAGAACAGAGAATGTCAGAACTGGGAGAGAGCTTAGAACAGGGAATGTCAGAGCTGGGAGAGACCTTAGAACCCAGAATGTCAGAGCTGGGAGAGACCTTAGAACAGAGAATGTCAGAGCTGGGAAGGAGCTTAGAACAGAGACTATCAGAGCTGGGAGAGACCTTAGAATAGAGAATGTCAGAGCTGGGAGAGACCTTAGAACAGAGAATGTCAGAGCTGGGAGAGAGCTTAGAACAGAGAATGTCAGAGCTGGGAGAGCCCTTAGAACAGAGAATGTCAGAGCTGGGAGAGATCTTAGAACAGAGACTATCAGAGCTGGGAGAGACCTTAGAACAGAGAATGTCAGAGCTGGGAGAGACCTTGGAACATATGCTGTTAGACCAGGATGGAACCTTAGAAATAAAACATAAGCATTTAGACAGAAGTTAGGAAAGTAATGGAGAGAGGCAAGGCTGAGGGACAGGGATCCTTGCTAGAATCTTCTCAGTCACAGCAAATTGACCATCACCTGTGTGTGTTCCTCCAGGGCATCATTTCTCCAAATCCCTACAGAACTAGCCTGGGCATTTTATATTTTCACAGTTCTGGGAAATCATTCTTGTCTCTCCAGATAAACCTTAACCATGCTGAGGTTGGGAGGGAGAGGAAGGAGGAGGAGGCTGCTGTCTTTTCCCTGCCATGGTACAGTAGGTCACCACAGGTCCTTCCACAGAGGCCCCACGCGGGGATGGCCTGGCAGGCTTCACAGGCTCTCAGGCCTGTTTATGACCAATGAAGTCACCGACAGCTCGATGTTTACACATTTACTCTCATAATATTTGTTCCCCTGTTGCCATTATTCCTTTCTGTTGAGGGCTGACAACAGATGGAGAGGACAATCACGGCCCCACTAAGGCTTTCAGCTAGAACAATTTGCTTCCTCTTTACTCACCCAACCCCTTCCCAAAGAATGGCTAAGTTTTCTGAAATGGTTCTACTGAATAAATCTACAGGCCTGAAAGTCAACCTGGGTTCTAATCCTGAGCCTGTCACTGTAGCTTCTGCCTCTGTGGCCTCAGCTTCATCTATAAAATAGAAGGGTAGGAATAAATGATTTCTGAATCCATTTTTGCTCAGCATTCTGGGTTCTAAGGCCCACTCCAGCTCTGACATTCTGTATTCTAAGGTCTCTCCCAGCTCTGATAGTCTCTGTTCTAAGATCTCTCCCACCTCTGACATTCTCTGTTCTAAGGTTCCCCCCAGCTCTGACATTCTCTGTTCTAAGCTCTCTCCCAGCTCTGACATTCCCTGTTCTAAGGTCTCTCCCAGCTCTGACATTCTCTGTTCTAAGGACTCTCCCAGCTCTGACATTCTGTGTTCTAAGGTCTCTCCCAGCTCTGACAGTCTCTGTTCTAAGGTCCCTCCCAGCTCTGACATTCTTTGTTCTAAGGTCCCTCCCAGCTCTGACATTCTCTGTTCTAAGGACTCTCCCAGCTCTGACATTCTCTGTTCTAAGGACTCTCCCAGCTCTGACATTCTCTGTTCTAAGATCTCTCCCAGCTCTGACATTCTCTGTTCTAAGCTCCCTCCCAGCTCTGACATTCTCTGTTCTAAGCTCTCTCCCAGCTCTGACATTCCCTGTTCTAAGGTCTCTCCCAGCTCTGACATTCTCTGTTCTAAGGACTCTCCCAGCTCTGACATTCTGTGTTCTAAGGTCTCTCCCAGCTCTGACAGTCTCTGTTCTAAGGTCCCTCCCAGCTCTGACATTCTTTGTTCTAAGGTCCCTCCCAGCTCTGACATTCTCTGTTCTAAGGACTCTCCCAGCTCTGACATTCTCTGTTCTAAGGACTCTCCCAGCTCTGACATTCTCTGTTCTAAGATCTCTCCCAGCTCTGACATTCTCTGTTCTAAGCTCCCTCCCAGCTCTGACATTCCCTGTTCTAAGGTCTCTCCCAGCTCTGACATTCTCTGTTCTAAGGACTCTCCCAGCTCTGACATTCTCTGTTCTAAGGTCTCTCCCAGCTCTGACATTCTCTGTTCTAAGCTCTCTCCCAGCTCTGACATTCTGTGTTCTAAGGTCTCTCCCAGCTCTGACAGTCTCTGTTCTAAGGTCCCTCCCAGCTCTGACATTCTCTGTTCTAAGGTCTCTCCCAGCTCTGACATTCTTTGTTCTAAGGTCCCTCCCAGCTCTGACATTCTCTGTTCTAAGGACTCTCCCAGCTCTGACATTCTCTGTTCTAAGGTCTCTCCCAGCTCTGACATTCTCTGTTCTAAGGACTCTCCCAGCTCTGACATTCTCTGTTCTAAGCTCTCTCCCAGCTCTGACATTCTGTGTTCTAAGGTCTCTCCCAGCTCTGACAGTCTCTGTTCTAAGGTCCCTCCCAGCTCTGACATTCTCTGTTCTAAGCTCTCTCCCAGCTCTGACATTCCCTGTTCTAAGGTCTCTCCCAATTCTCAAATTCTAGAATCTCAGTTCCTTCCTTGATCTGACATTCCATGTTCTAAGAGACTTCTCATCTCTGACATTCTCTGGTCTAAGAGCCCTTGCTCTTCTTAGAGCCCTGTTCTCTATATTTTCATCATTATTCTTCACCCTTTTGGCAATAATGAAACTGCCCCCTCATTATTATTGTTACTTATTGTTATGTAATTATTAATTATATTAATTAGTTATATTAATTATGGTCATTAATGTGATCTGTCTAGATACTCATTATGGTGAAGTGGAAAGAAGACTACTGAATCTGGAGTAGAGACACAAATTTCTTTATCCTGCTCTGCTGTTATCTGTGTGACTTTGGACAAGTCATTCCCCCAAAGTTTGTTTTTTTTTTTGTTTTTTTTTTATTAAAAATCTCAATTAATTTCCATGGTCCCTTCCTGCTCTAAAAATCTTTGACTTACAGAAAGGGACTCTAGAGTCCATCAGGTCCAAGCCCCTCATTTTACAGCTGAAAATAAAAATAAAAATAAAGACCAGAGCGGAGAAAGTACTTGTCCAAGGTCACACAAAAGAGCCAAGGCCAGTTTCACAGTCCACAATTCGTCTTCTGCTTCCTCTTTCAGTCCTCTCCTAACATTTGAAAAACAGAATGAATGGCTTCTCATGGGCTCTAGCTGAGTTGGGCAGGATTTGACCAGAGGCGGACTTAAGACCAATCATTTCCTGAGTTCCCTCCGTTCTGTAGAGGAGAGCTGGCTGGGCAACCTTTGGAAGTGGGTAGGATGCTATGTGGCAGCACTGCCCCCTAGTGTCCTGTCGCCTGAAGGCTACAAACCTAGATGTGGTAGCTAATAACTCCTCACATTAATGTTTTTGGGGGTCCTGGATCCCGTAAGGCAATGAGAAGAATGTTTTTAAGAGCATAGAAATAAAATTACAAAGGAAACCAGTTATAGGGAAATATAGTTATCACTATATATTTTTTTAATTTTTTTTAATTTCACAGAGTTGTAGTTAAGAATTCTTCCTATAGAATGCTTCATAAAGGGTTTCTCTTAAAATGTTCTCCAAGGGGTAGCTGGGTGGCTCATTGGATTGAGAGCCAGGCCTAGAGATGGGAAGTCCTGAGTTCAAATCTGTCCTCAGACACTTCCCAGCTATGTGACCCTGGGCAAGTCACTTAACTCCCATTGTCTAGCCCTTACCACTCTTCTGCCTTGGTTCTAAGACAGAGAAGATAAAGGTTTTGTTGGTTGTTTTTTTTTAAGGAAGTAAAGGTTTTAAAAAAGAACCCATTCCCTAAGTATTATTATTATTATTATTATTATTATTAGACATTTGGGGAAACAGACTCTAAACCATTCATTCTTTTTTATTGTCATGCAAAACCCACTTCCATTTTGGTCATTGTTGTTAAGAGCAAACTTGTACCAACCTCCCCCCCCCCAAAAAAAAAAAAACCTGAAAATACACTGATGTGAAAGACGACTCCAGCAGCTCTTTCTCTGTGCTTTTCCCGGTCATCGGTCTTTCAGGATTGTGCCTATCATTGCATTGCTGAGAGTAGCCACTTTCACAGTTGATCATCATACAATCTTACTGGTAGTTAAATGATTCATTCTTAAGTGATTTATCAAAGACAGGTAAAATGAGGCACCGGCATGTAATTCAAAAGTCAGATAATAAATCCCAGGAAACCTTTCTCATCCCCTAAACTCTAGTCTCCAATCCTTCCCTCTGCTCCTTATTTCCTATTTATCTTGTTTGTACATATTTATTAATATGTTGTTTCTTCCATTAGATGATGTGCTCTTCCAGGGTAGGGACTCAGTCATTTGCCTTTCATGGTATCCCCAACCTGGCACATAGTAGATGCTTACTAAATGTTTATTGACAGACATGCAGAACAGAGGGTAATTCCCTGCCTCCTTAGTACTATTAAACAGCAGCACCAATCAACTGACAGGTATTTTTAAGCACCTACTATGTGCTAGAGATGGTGTTGTAGAAAGCCAACAGATTTCAGAAACAAAAAGTCCTCCCTATGATACATTCTGCCAGTGTGACCCTAACCAGGCATGCCCATTAATCCCTCCATGTCCCCAAACAAGTCAATAAAACTAGAAATTGCTGGGCAGATACTAATCGGTGTTAGGAGAAAAAGTTCCTCTCTAGGCTCTCCTTGCACCGAAGACGTCTTAGAACTTGTAACAAAAAAATTCTGGCAGTCATTATGTTAGCTTAGAAAAAATGTTTTTAATCACCAAAATGAAACCATCCATGAGTTGGCATCCCATCAAGGGAGACTACAGCCAAAACAATACAAGATAATTCTTTTTTTTGTGGGAGGGGGAAACTGTGGAAACTGGAGGACCATCAAGAGGTTGGAATGCCAACCAATGGAATCCCAATGATGGTCCTTTGAGCCATATCTGTTTTTATGTTCCTTTCTCTGTTCTCCCCTTCTGTCCAAAGCCTCATATCCATCGATTCAGCTCTCAATCTGCCCATGGTTCCATTAGAGCACTGAGGTCACCCCAATGAATGACTTCTCCATCAAAAGGCTTTAGGTGAGAAGAGAAGGTTGGGGATGGAGACGGGGGCCAAAGAATAACATGTTTTCCTTTTGGGGGCTGGAATGTGAGCCTCCCTTATGTGAGGTGATTCTGAGTCTAGAATCAAGAAGGGGGATGGAGTGAAGGTTCATATATACACAGAGACAGAGGGGGAGGGCTGTGTTTATAGTCCTCTGGCCAGGAGGGAGTGCAGAGAGGAGTCTGGGTTGATTGATTAGCTCCTTATCTGTTCTCTCAAGCTCAGAGAGAAGCACGTGGGGCCCCCTGAGAACAACAGGCTGTGGTCTTTTCAGAGCTCTATGGAGAAAATCCAGGGGGAGGGACCCCACACAAAGCCCTACACCCCCCTTAGGCATTTTATCAGCTCACAGAATCTGAGAGTGTTTAGGGACCCCTCTAAAGGGGATCTAGTCAAGCCATATCTGAACAAGGATCACCTTTATATCAATATTAGCAAGTAGCTAGCCTGCCTTGCACAGTAAAAAAATAAATAAATAAATAAAAATAAATTTAAAAACTCTTCATTGGACATTCAAATTTCTCACTTAGAAATGAAATGGCTGGGGCAGCTGGGTAGCTCAGTGGATTGAGAGCCAGGCCCAGAGATGGGAGGTCTTGGGTTCAAATCTGACCTCAGACACTTCCTAGCTGTGTGACCCTGGGCAAGTCACTTAACCCCCATTGCCTAACCCTTACTGTTCTTCTGCCTTGAAACCAATACACAGTATTGATTCTAAGGTAGAAGGTGAGGGTTTAAAAAAAGAAATGAAACATCAAATATCAGAACTGGGCAAGAACTTAGAATACAGAATTTCATTTGGGAATTGGGAATGTATGGACCTAAGAGCATAAAATGTCAGTAATGAGGGCAAGGAAAGGAAGACTTTAATATAGAGGATGTCAAAATCAATGGGATCTAGAGCTTGGTTTTAGAACTGAAAAATACATTAGAACCTCAGGTCTTAACGTATATCTGGAACCCCTAAAAGTGCCTGAGAGGTCAGAACTATTTTCATAATACTAGATTTTTTTTTGCCTGTTAAAATATTCCTCCTTTTTCCAACTACATAACTGTGGGAGGCCTGGTTTTCTTTTTCTACTGCAACCAAGACAACAGATTGTAACAGATTGAATGCAAAACCACATCAGAATCTAGTTGTCTTCTATGAAGTCAGACAATAGAGATCTGCAAAATTCTCTTGTAAACGATGCCACTCTCTGTACTAATTTTTGTTTTGTTTTGGAAAATAATTCTTTTCACACACAAAAAAAAAAAAGGTTATTTAGGTTAGCATAACGGTTTTTAAATTTTTTTAATGAAATGATATTTAGATAGTTTAAAACTTTGTCAGTTTTAATTTCCATGTTGGTAAATATCAATAGTTATAACCTACATAAACAAAAGGTATTTGGGGTCTTCAGTAATTTTTTTAAACCCTTACCTTCCATCTTGGAATCAATACTCTTTATTGGTTCCAAGGCAGAAGAGTGGTAAGGGCTAGACAATGAGGGTTAAGTGACTTGCCCAGGTTCTCACAGCTGGAAGATATCTGAGGCTAGATTTGAACCCAGGACCTCCTCTTTCTGGGTCTGGTTCTCAGCTACCCAGCTGCCTCCAGTAATTTTTAAAAGTGAAAAAGGGATCTTGGGACCAAAGCATTTGAAAAATGCAGATTTAGGACATAAAACATCAGAACTTAGATGGGAAACTTACAGTATAGACAATCTTACAACATAGAATGTCAGAGCTGGAACAAATTTTAGAATTTTATTGTTCATTTTTTAGTCACGTCTGACTCTTCATGACCCCATTTGGTGTTTTCTTATTAAAGAAACTGGAGCAGTTTACCATTTCCTTCTCCTGCTAATTTTACAGATGAAAAAACTGAGGCAAAAGAGTTGATCCACTGATTTGCCCAGCTACTAGGTGTCTGAGGCCAAATTTGAACCCAGGCTTTTTGACTTCAAGATCAGGGCTCTTGGTGCTATCTATCTACTGTGCTATGTAGCTTCCCAAAAACCTTTGACTCTAGAATGGAAAAACTTGGGAGCTCAGGACATAGAAAGGCAAAGGGACCTAATTGTACGGAATATTAGAGCTAGAAGAGCCCCTAGAATATAGGACATCAGAGATGGCAAGGACCTCAAGATGTACATCATTAGAGCTCCTGCTACTATTGCGGACAAGATGGGAGAGACATGCAGTCATTCTTCAATACGCATTTATTAAGCTTCTCCGTGCCAGGCACGATACAAAGAAAGTTCTATGACAGTCTCTTCTCTCAAAGAACTCACAGTCTAATAGAGAAGACAAAATGCTGACAGCTATGTACAATCAAGCTATAAATAGGAATTTGAAATAATCAACAGACAGTAATTAGTTGTTCAATTGTTTCCAGATGTGCCCAACTCTTTGTGACCCCATTTGGGATGTTCTTGGCAAAGAGACTGGAGCAGTTTGCCATTTCCTTCTCCATTTCATTTTTATAGATGAGGAAACTGAGGAAAATAAGATTAAGTGACTTGCCAGGGGTCACGCAGCTAAGATACGGGAGTGGTTGGACATTTTCTTCTCTAGCTCATTCTACAAATGAGGAAACTGAGGTCAACATGATTAAGTGACTTGCCCAGAGTCATACAGCTACTGAGTATCTGAGACTGAATTTGAACTCGGGTCTTCCTAACTTTAGTCCCAGCACTTTATCTACTGTGCCACCTAGATAACAGTACAATTAGATGGATTTGGATTGAAAGAATATTAATGGTACCATATATCAAGTTAGGAAGATGTCTTCAGTAGAACTCCTCCATCCTAATCAAGGGATCTGTGATTAACCTTATCCTGTCTACAGGTTTATCAATGATTTGATAAAGTCAAAGAAGGCATGCCTATCCAGTTTGCAAACTCGAGTCCAGGCACTGTGCTAGGCACTGGAGATGCAAAGTCAGAAATTTAAATCTCCTTACTTTCAAGAAGCTGATTTCAGGGAAAGGTGGGGGGAGGGAAGGGAGAGAAAGAATATGATTCTTGAAACCAAGGAATAATGTTCTAAATTGACTTAATTCATTGATTAATTTGAAAAGAAAGAAGGAAAGAAAGAAAGAAAGAAGGAAAGAAAGAAGGAAAGAAGGAAAGAAAGAAAGAAAGAAAGAAAGAAAGAAAGAAAGAAAGAAAGAAAGAAAGAAAGAAAGAAAGAAAGAAAGAAAGAAAGAAAGAAAGAAAGAAAGAAGGAAAGAAGGAAAGAAAGAAAGAAAGAAGGAAAGAAAGAAGGAAAGAAGGAAAGAAAGAAGGAAAGAAAGAAAGAAAGAAAGAAAGAAAGAAAGAAAGAAAGAAAGAAAGAAAGAAAGAAAGAAAGAAAGAAAGAAAGAAAGAAAGAAAGAAAGAAAGAAAGAAAGAAAGAAAGAAAGAAAGAAAGAAAGAAGGAAGGAAGGAAGGAAGGAAGGAAGGAAGGAAGGAAGGAAGGAAGGAAGAAAGAAAGGAAGAAAGAAAGGAAGAAAGAAAGAAAGAAAGAAAGAAAGAAAGAAAGAAAGAAAGAAAGAAAGAAAGAAAGAAAGAAAGAAAGAAAGAAAGAAAGAAAGAAAGAAAGAAAGAAAGAAAGAAAGAAAGAAAGAAAGAAAGAAAGAAAGAAAGAAAGAAAGAAAGAAAGAAAAGAAAGAAAGAAAGAAAGAAAGAAACTGATTTTTTCCTCCCTGTTTGTATTTTTGGTTTTGTTTTATTATTTTTAATTTTTTTAACAATTACATACAATAAAATATTTTCACATAAGTTTTCTGAAATTATATGATCCAAATTTTCTCCCTCCCTCCTTCGCTCCCCCTTCCCAGAACTGGCAAATGATTGGAGAAGCTTGCTTGCTTTCTACTGTGGGATATAACATCCATAAAAGCAAATAGACATAAAATAATGCAAAATCATTCCCAGAGGGATAGGTAGCTCAGTGGATTGAGAGCCAGGCCCAGAGATGGGAGGTCCTGTGTTCAAATCTAGCCTCAGACACTTCCTAGCTGTATGATCTAGGACAAATCACTAAACCCTCATTGCCCAGCCCTTACTATTCTTCTGTCTTGGTACCAATACTTAGTATCTATTCTAAGACAGAAGATAGGGTTTTTAATGAAATTCTTTTAACCCTTACCTTCCATCTTGGAATCAATACTGTGTATTGGTTCCAAGGCAGAAGAGAGGTAAGGGCTAAACAATGAGGGTTAAGTGACTTGCCCAGGGTCACACAGCTAGGAACTGTCTGAGGCCAGATTTGAACCTAGGACCTCCCTCTCTGGGCCTGGCTCTCAATCCACTGAGCAACCCAGCTGCCCCCTAATGAATTTTTTAAAAAGGGATAGAGTGATAACTAGAAGGTGGGAGAAAGGACTTGTAAAGATAGAAATGCCTAAGCTAGTTATTCTTTGAAAGAAGCTGAGACCTCTGAAGCAGCAGTGAGAGCATTCTAGATGGCACCAACTCTTGAGGGATGCATTTCATGATGAAGTCAATATTCAAAAAGATCTTGATAGTTTAGAATATTGGGCCAGATTGAGTAAGAGCACATTTAATAAGGTTACTCTAAAGTCTTATGTTGGTTCCAAAAATCAAATCCACAAGGACAGTGTGAGGAAGGAATAGCCAAACAACAGTTCTGTTGAAAGAGATCTGAGGGGTTTAGTGCCCTCAGGAAAAATTAAAATAAACAAACCTCCCCAAGGAAAAACTCATGCAGAGTGTAAGTCAAAGGTATGATAGGGCAGCCAAGAAAGCAAGAGATCCAAGACTGCTTTAAGAGAGGTATAAGGAGAAGCTGAGGTCAATACTTAGTATTGATTCTAAGATAGAAGATAAGGATTTAAAAACAAAAAACTACACAAGTACAATAGACCTTGCCTTTAAGAAGCTCCCATTCTAAATTCTAAACTCACAAAGAGGCAGAAAAGGGGAATAAAAGTCAGGGAGCAGCCAGGGAAATAGCAGACTAAGGGCATTTTATTCCATGGAGTTAAAACCAGTTGGAGCAGAGGATACAGAATGGAATAAGCCTGAAAAATCCAATTTCTGCCCTCTATAAAGGAAGGCATTGGGAGGAATTTGGTATTCTAACTTCCAGCCCTTCAATCAGAGGAGAGAAGAAGTTGAGGGAGGCAGTATCAATGATATTAGAATTCTGTTGTCTAGACCTAAGTAATTCATTTATTCTCCCTCCACCTCAGTTTCCTCCTCTGTCAAATGGAGTTAATAATAGCATCTTCCTTCTGGGGTTATGTGATCCTAGTTTAGTTTTGTGAACCTTAAGGTTTTATTTAAATGTAACTAGTAGTAGTAGCAGCAGTAGCAGTAGTAATAGTAATAGTAGTGTTATCCAAAGTATAACTTGGATGGACTGAGTCAGAAGGTAGCAAGTTCTCCTTCACTGTATATCCTCTAGCAGAAGTTAGATGGTCACTTATTGGGCATGATGGGGTGAGGATTCATTTTCAGGTACGGTTTGAACCAAGATCCATCCAAATCTGAGATTCCATGGTTTTCTGGAAGGGACCTTAGAACACAGGCTTTTTAGAACATAGAATTCAGGAGCCAGAAAGGCACCAAGAGATATAGGACAGATAAGTAAATTGAAGCCCAGACTTGCCTTGTATTATTTTTTTTTTAACTCTTACCTTCCATCTTAGAATCAATACTCTGTATTGGTTCCAAGGCAGAAGAGAGGTAAGAGCTAGGCAATGGGGATTAAGTGACTTGCCCAGAGTCACACAACTAGGAAGTGTCTGAGGCCAGATTTGAACCAGGATGCTCCCATCTCTAAGCCTGGCTCATCATCCATTGAGCTACCTAGCTGCCCCTCTTTTGCCTTGTATTATTACAGAAACAAATCACATTTTTTCTAAGACAATATTTAGTTCTCAGTCCTGTTAACCTGGGAAAAACACAGGACTACTAAAGTAGTCAGAAAAACCAAATCTTTAATCAGGAAAGAGATATAGTGTTCAATATTCGGCCGCTACAGAGTCAAATGCCTAAAAACCACCCAGAGCCAAAGACTCTGGCACTCTGGCAACAGTATCTCTGAGAGAATCACTGTGCTAGATGATTCTCCGAAGAACAATAGAATTTGGGGACTTACATACCATTTGAGGAACCGAAGACAGAAAAGTATGATTGACTGACATTATGATGGCTACTATAGGGAAATGAGGAGTCCCAGACAGGATGATCAGGGAGAGGCTAGTGCTTTACAAGGGATACAAACAAAAGGGAAGGACCCAGCCAAGGGCTGGACTACCTGAAAGAGGACTTGGATACAATGGGAGAAATTGCTAGGACTAAAACATTTAATTTGTCTACCAGTCCTACCCAACTGGGATCATCAAACACCTTAAGGTCTATTGTTCCATCTGAAGTGGCTAAGTCTGGGACTTTCCTCCTGATGAATTCTCAGGGGACTGGGGCAGAATTGGGATCTCCAGATTTCAAGTGGACAGTTTAAGGGAAAGAAACGATAATTTCATATAACCCAGGGATTGGGCTTAATTTTGGTCCTCAGTCCCCAGAGAGGTCTGGTAGAAAAAGCTCTAGACTCCCCTAACCCAGACTCAGTTTCACAGTAAAAAATCTAGCTTTCCCTCAAAAGGTTGCTTTGAAGAGTCTTGGTCAAATCACTTCTTGTCTCTGAGCCTCAGTGACTTCATATGTAAAGTGGGAATGAAATAAGCTTTACACCCTCTTCCTAGCAACATTGCCTTATAAACTGTAAGCTTGGGGGCAGCTGGGTGGCTCAGTGGATCAAAAACCAGACCCAGAGATGGGAGGTCCTGGGTTCAAATATGACCTCAGATACTGTGTGACACTGGGTAAGTCACTTAACCCCTATTGCCTAGTCCTTACCATTCTTTAGAATGCTTTCAGAAGTATCTGAAACCAGATATGAACCCAGGGTCTCCCATCTCTAGATTTGGATCTCTATTCACTGAGCCACCCAGCTACCCCTTTTTTTACTAATTTTTTTTTAAACCCTTACCTTCTGTCTTAGAATCAATACTCTCTGTATAGATTCCAAGACAGAAGAGTGATAAGAGCTAGGCAATGGGAGTTAAATGACTTACCTAGGGTCACACAGCTAGGAAGCCTCTTTAAAAAAAAAACAGTTAAACCTTCAGTTTTATTAATTTTAAGGCAAAAGAATGTCAAGAGCTGGGCAATTGAAGTCAAGTGACTTGTCTAGGGACACCCAGCTAGGGGATGACTAAGGCCAGATTTGGATCCAGTTCTGGAGCTCTATCTACTGAACCACCTAGCTGCACCCAAGAATTGTATTTATGGTCTCTCTTTGTATGCCCAGCACTTAGCCCTGGAACTGTCCAATAGCATGTCCTTGGGAAGCCTGACTTGACTGTTCAAATGACATTGAAAAAATTCTTCTCCTTCCTCCTCTCTACATAGCCTTCCCCAGATCACCTTGTAGCTCTAGCCTGTGTCCCTCAGAGCTGGGGCAGTGACCAGGGACTGTTAAATGAGACCCCCCCCCCCCTGCTTTTTAAGCCTTTTCATTTCCAGTGGGTGACAAGATGAGTTGAGAGCCCAATCACAGACCTGTTTAAATGATCTTCTTCTGAACTTTCTTATACTTAATATTCCACATAGTCATCCTATTTTTGCACCTTTCATAGGTGGTCCTTGCCCTCTACTCACAGTCACTGTCCTAGTTTGGGCTCCCACCATTAGGATCCCAGACTATTAAAATAGCCTATTACTGTTTGGTCTTTTTTTTTTTTTTAACTCTTGCCTTCTGTCTTAGTATCAGTTCTAAGACAAAAGAAGAGAGGTAAGGGCTAGACAATTAGGGTTAAATGACTTGCCCAGGGTCACACAGCTGGGAAGTGTCTGAAGCCACATTTAAATCCAGCTCCTCCTGACTCCAGGTCTAATATGCTACCTACCTGCCCCTCTGTTGCATTGTCTTACCTCAAGTCTCTGTCTACTCCAAATCATTCTGCCAAAATGACTTTCCTAAAATACAAGTCTGACTTCATGTCTTCTCTCCTAAAAACACACCAATTGACTTTAAGATAAAAAATAATATTTAATCTTCATTTCATCCTTTAACAATTAAAAATTTTATAATAGTTTGTATAATAAATTTTATATTTTAATATTTATAGTTTTATAATTTGTAATAGTTGCAAATAAAATCTCAATTTTTATATTTATAAATAGTTGAATGGTAGTTTTGGTAATAATTAAAAATTATATCATAAATAGTTTATAATATTTTATAATAAAATCTTCATTCCAGTATTTATAAAATTTTTATAATCATTTTAAAATAAAATATAAATTTTATATTTATAGTTTTATAATAGTTTTTAAATCACATTTTAATTTTTATATTTATAAATAGTTTAATAATACTTGATAGTTTTGTAATAATTTTAAGTCTTTCTATTGATAAATAGTTTTATAATATTTTATAATATTTTAAAAATAAAATCTTAATTTTTATATTTATAAATGGTTTTATAATATTTTATAATAGTTTTATAATAATGTTTATTTGTATATTTATAAATAGTCTTGTAATATTTATAATAGTTTTATAATAATTTTTATTTTTATATTTATAAATCACTATAATATTTTTAATTGTTTTATAATAATGTTTTTTATATTTATAATTTTATACTATTTATAATAGTTTTGCTATTTTATTTTTTATATTCATAAATCATTTTACAATATTTTATAATTGTTTTACAATAATTTTTATATTTATAAATAGTTGCATGGTATTTTATAATAATTTTATAATAATTGTTATTTTTATATTTATAAATAGTTTAATGCTATTTATAATCGTTTTGTAATAACTCTTTTTATATTTATAAATAGTTTCATAACATTTATAATACTTTTATATTTATAAATAAAAATATAAAAGTATTATAAATAGTTTCATAACATTTATAATACTTTTATATTTTTATTTATAAATGTTTTTTATAATATTTGTATATTTTGTGATCATTTTAATAAAAGTTTTAGAATAGCTAGCATGTATATATTTCTTTGGACACTAGGGGGAGCCATATTGCATAGAGTGCCTTACCTGGAGTCGGGAACTTTTTTGAGTTCCAAACTGGTCTTAGACACTAACTGTGTGTTCCAACCCCCCCCCCCCCCAACCCCCAGTCATTTAACTCTGTGTGCCTCAGTTTCTTCATCTGTCAAATGAGCTGGAGAAAGATGGCAAACCACATCAGTGTCTTTGCCAAGAAAACCCCTAAAGGGACCACAAAGAGGCAAACATGGCTAAAAATGACTGAACAACAACAAACAGATGACCAAATGTTTACAAAATACTTTATTTATGCTAGCTCAGTTTATTTCTGTCAGTAAACTGGCATTTATTAAGGGTTTTATATATGCAACGCACTGTTCTAAGGGCTATGCCAAGCTCTTATGATCCTTACAACAATCCTAGAAGGTAAATGCTCACATTATTATCTCTATTTAACAGATGAGGAAACTGAGGCAAGGAAAGTTTCTCTGCCCAGGATCTCACGGATAGGAAGTATCTCAGGCAAGATTTGAATTCAGGTCTTCACCCCAAATCTAGCACTCCATCCACTGTCACGTAGCTGACTTTATGATGTACATCAATTTAAGTGCAATGCTACAAGTACATCACTTCGAAATAAGGAAATATAGGCATAGTAGGGGGCACAGGTTCAAATTCATTTTTAGTGCTAGGATTACACTGTCAAAACAGTGTGGCGAACTGCTGCTATCAGACAAGACTTGTGTTTCTTCATCAGGCAGAGAGGGCTGAGCTTAGAACCTAATAGCCTGAAGTAAGTTCAGGGCACCTTCTGCCACCTGCCCATGAACGAGTCCCAGGCAGCAGAGAACTTGACACAAGATGGCGCCCGTGGAAAATGAATGCATTGCAGCCCAATGGAGGAGCCATGGTTGTTCCAGCAAGATGACTTTGGAGAGCCATTTCTCTGAACTCCTCCCTGTGTGTGAATGTGTGTGTGTGTGTGTGTGTGTGTGTCCCTGTCTCTCTTTTTCTCTTTCTCTGTCTGTCTCTGTTTCTATGTCTCTCTCAGCCCATCCAATCCAACTTCCTCTGTTTTTGGAGAGGGGTGGTGGGGGCAGAGGATGTATCTGAGCTCCAAGACTTGGAAGGGACTTTGGAGATTATGTAGCCTGACACCTTAATTTTTTAAATGAGGAAACTGAGGCCCAGGGAACTTAGTGTCTTGCTCTGGTTCACACAGTAAGCCCCCACCATGGGATTTGAATAGGAATTCTCTCATTTCTGAGCCAGTACTCATCCCACATATCTCATGAGTCCAAAAAAAGGGGGGGGGGGGGAGATAAGTCTTCACTAGCCACATCCCCTCATTTTTCTCTTAGCATCTCCTAGTCTGAGTTTCCGCCTCTATAAAATGAGGGACTTAGACCAAACAAACCCAAAGTCCCTACCAGCTCTGACATTCTGGGTTCTAAGGGTTCAACTACCTCTGACATTCTGGGTTCTAAGGGCTCTCCCAGCTCTGACATTCTCAGTTCTAAGGACCCTCCCAGTTCTGACATTCTGGGTCCTAAGGGTTCAACTAGCTCTATTATTCTGGATTCTAAGGATTCAACCAGCTCTGACATTCTGGGTTCTAAGGATTCAACCCAGCTCTGACATTCTGGGTTCTAAGGACCTTCCCAGCACTGACATTCTATATTCTGAGATCCCTCCCAGTTCTGTTACTCTGTGTTTTAAGCTACTTCCCTGCTCTTCAAATCAGTGCTAAAGTTTTTCTCGGGCCTAATGTTCTCTATTCTCTTTTCAGGTCCAACAGTCAAAATTTATAGAACCATAGAAAGAGCACTGAGCTTAGAGTTTTAAATCCTGGGTTCAGATCCTACTTTTGCTACTTATTATTTGCTTGACCTTGATTGAGTAGATTCCCAATCCCTGGAGGTTCTTTTTCAATAGAGGCTGAGTGATCCCTTGTTAGGGACATTGTAGAGGAGATAATGGTTCAAAGACAGGTTGTATGAAACGACTTCTGAGGTCCCTTCCAGTGGAAAACCTTTGGTCAGTGTAGACTCACAAAATCTCAGTATTGGAATCAATCAATCCAAAACAGAACAAACAAAAGTTGTACTAACTGCCTCCCATGCCTAGAATGTACTCCCTCCTCCTCTCTGCCTCATAGCATCCCTCTCCCTTAGCCTTCAAGACACAGCTCAAGTACACACTTGAAGCCCGCCCTTCCTGATCTCCCCCAACTGTCAGTCCCTTCCCTCTCCATCTTGTGTTTGACTACCGTATGTATTCATTTGTATTGACTCTTTTTTGATATTTTATAACTTTATTTAAACAAAGTTCAATTTCATTATCATCCACACTGACTCTAAGCTTTTCCAAGTGGTGACAGACACAGAAGTTACCAAGATCTACATTTTGTTTGGTGAATCTTCTTCCTTGTTTCATTTCCTGGACAAATACACCTGGAGAGGTTATGGGACATTCCTTATTACTTTGGTCCAAATGGCTTTGTTGAGTCTGGTGTGCATCTGGAGTTCCCATTTCTTTCACGGCAAATATGCAGGTTTCCTTCAGAGCCCAAGGAACTCCCCATTGTAAAAATCAATGTACAATACTCTAAAAATTATATTTAAGAGATTTATTAATGATCATTAGAAATAAAGGAATAAAAAGGTAACAAAACTAAAAAAGTTTATCAACCCCACTGAATTTATCCCTCTGTCTACAGGAAGTATCTAATGACAGGAAGTCAGTGGGCTCCTGGGAAATGTAGTTTTTAAGGTAGCAGATTTCCAATTCCACACCATGAGTCCTCTAATGAATGCTGATGGTATACTCTCTGGCCACCAATTTGTTGATGGCAGAACATCCCTTCTTTTTCTCTCCACCTTTCTTTGCTTGTCCATCCTGCCCAGGACCAGGTTGGAAAGGAAAAATGGATTCTTTTTGTATTTACTCTTATTAAATAATTTTTTTTATTCATTTGTTAGTTTTTTAAACCCTTAAATTCACTTCTAGAATCAATACTGTGTAGTGGTTCCAACGCAGAAGAGCAGTAAGGGCTAAGCAAGTGATTTGCCCAGGGTCACATAGCTAGGAAGTATCTGATGTGAGATTTGAACCCAAGATCTTCCATCTCTAGGCCACTCCCAGAGAGTGGTAATTGTTTCTCTTGTTTTCCTATCCCTAACGATTAGTATGGCATACGTTGTTGAGTTGTTTCGGTCATGTCCGACTTCATGACTCATTTGAGGTTCTCTTGGCAAAAACACTGGACCGGTTGGTCATTTCCTTCTCCGGCTCATTTGACAGATGAGAAACTAAAGCAAACAGAGTGAAGTGACTTACCCAGGGTCACACAGCTAGTAAGTATCTAAGGCTGGATTTGAACTTAGGAAGATGAGTCTTTCTGACTTCAGACCTGATACTCTATCCTCTATGCCATTTAGCTGCTCCTGAAATAAAGAAGACCTGAGTTCAAATTTGGCAGCTAAATGGTGCCATGGATAGAGTGTTATTCATGTTCCTAAGATCAAATCCAGTCTCAGACACTTACTATGTGACCCTGGGTAAGTCACTTAATCCTGTTTGCCTCAGTTTCCTCCTCTGTCAAATGAGCCAGAGAAGGAAATGGCAAACCAGGCCAGTGTTTTTGCCAAGAAAACCCCTAATGGGGTCATGAAGAGTCAGACTTGAACAATGAATACTTCCTGACTCCAGCCTGGTACCCTATCCATTGTGCCACCAAGCTGCCCAGGACACAAATAATCACTTAATGAATGATTGTCCATCAGATGATTCCAGCTTTAAGAACCTGTGCATCCACACTGATCAAATGCCTCATAAGATGTCCATTTACTGCATCCTTTTATTTAAACCCCAGTGAAAGAGACAAGGCAGAAATGTCCTTCCTGCTGGCAGAAACTTAAGGGAGGAACTGAAAATGCCTTGTCATAAAGTCAGAGGACCGGACCAAGCGCTGGTCTTATATCCCCAAGCCCAGATATCACACTCTCAGCCTCAGCCTCCTCATCTGTAAAATGGAGGCAGAGATCTCTGTGCCACCTCCCTCACAGGAAAGCACTTTGCAAAGTACAGAAATGTACACTCTTTTTTTGGCCATAAGAATAATAAATTCGCGCATGGGCATTTTTCCTTTTTCCACGGGTGTCCCTTCTTTCATACTAATTAATCTTCTGACCAGAAATAGGCAGGCACCCTGAATACAGCCTCATTTTCCCCTCGGTCCAGGGAGAACAGAAATAATGAAGCTGATAGAGGCTCCGGCTTGATCTCGCAGAGGTCTTTATCAGTTTCATCTCAGAAAAGCCGATGGAGGTGCTGGCAGAAGAATTCTAATTGCTACCAAGGCGTCCCTGGACGTGCCGCCTGGATTGTTTGAAGTGGGCTGCGGCAGGGCAATAGCGGCAGCAACACTAATGCTCTGGTTTGGGGGGCTTGGGGGGGGCTGTTTCCAAAATCCTCCGAGAGCACCAGAAACATTCTCTGAAGGTCGCCGCCAAGGCCTTTGGAATCTTGGAAGTGTTGGCTGGGCTGCAGCCCTTGGTTGGATGACATTTTCTTCAGTTTTCTTGGTACGGAAAGGAAATCCCAGTTGTCAGAGCTCTAAGTATTTCTGAAATGCCAGCTTTGCAGAATGCGCAGTGACATCCAAGGCACTGCAAGGGCAGGCCCTATCTCCTCTTCAAATTGGCAGGTGGTTGTTTTATTATTTTTCTTTCTCCTTAGGAAAAGTTATGGAAGAATATATTTAGAATTCTAGAATGTTAGGGGTAGAAGGAACCCTAGTTGGGGGGGGGGGCATTGAATGGTAGAGCTAGAAGACCTTAGAGGCTATCTGGTTCTATTTCTTCATTTTACAGATGAAGAAACTGAGGCCGAGGAGAGGGAAGTGACTAATCCAAGGTCATATAGGTTATACATGAAAGAGGAAGAAGGGAGGACCTATAAAATATAGAATGCTAGAAATGGGAGGATCCTTAGAACACAGAATGTCAGAGCTGAGAGGAGATCTTTGAATGGACAATGTCAGAGCTTGGAGGGACTTTAAAACACAGAAGATCAGAGCTGAGAGGGGCCTCAGAACAGAAGATTTCAGAAGTAAGAGGACCTTTAGGACACAGAATATCAGAGATCAAAGAACAGAGAATGTCAGAGCTGGGAGAGAGCTTAGAACCCAGAATGTCAGAGCTGAGAAGGACTTTAGAATACAATGTCATCACTCAAAAGTCTCTTAGAACATAGTATCAGAGATAGGAGTTTCCTTAGAAACAGAATGTCAGAGCTGGGAGGGTCCTTAGAACAGAGAATATCAGAGCTGGGAGAGACCTTAGAACAGAGAATGTCAGAGCTGGGAGAGACCTTAGAACAGAGAATGTCAGAGCTGGGAGAGACCTTAGAACAGGGAATGTCAGAGCTGGGAGAGAGCTTAGAACATGGAATGTCAGAGCTGGGAGAGACCTTAGAACAGGGAATGTCAGAGCTGGGAGAGAACTTAGAACAGAGAATGTCAGAGCTGAGAGAGACCTTAGAACAGAGAATATCAGAGCTGGGAGAGACCTTAGAACAGAGAATGTCAGAGCTGGGAGGGTCTTTAGAACAGAGAATATCAGAGCTGGGAGAGACCTTAGAACATAGAATGTCAGACCTGGGAGAGACTTTAGAACAGAGAATGTCAGAGCTAGGAAGGACTTTAGAAAACAATGTCATCACTCAAAAGTCTCTTAGAACATAGTATCAGAGATAGGAGTATCCTTAGAAACAGAATGTCAGAGCTGGGAGGGTCCTTAGAACAGAGAATATCAGAGCTGGGAGAGACCTTAGAACAGAGAATGTCAGAGCTGGGAGGGACCTTAGAACAGAGAATGTCAGAGCTGGGAGAGACCTTAGAACAGAGAATGTCAGAACTGGGAGGGACCTTAGAACAGAGAATGTCAGAGCTGGGAGAGACCTTAGAACAGAGAATGTCAGAACTGGGAGGGACCTTAGAACAGAGAATGTCAGAGCTGGGAGGGACCTTAGAACAGAGACTGTCAGAGCTGGGAGAGACTTTAGAACAGAGAATGTCAGAGCTGGGAGAGAGCTTAGAAAACAGAATGTCAGAGCTGGGAGAGACCTTAGAACAGAGAATGCCAGAGCTAGGAAGGACTTTAGAAAACAATGTCATAACTCAAAAGTCCCTTAGAGCATAGAGTATCAGAGATAGAAGTTTCCTTAGAACACAGAATGTCAGAGCTGAGAGGGGTCTTGGAACACAAAACATCAGAGCTAGAAGAGCCCTTAGAACCCAGAATGCTCAGATTTTGTGGACAATAATTAATTATAGCAGTTGGAATTAAAAGGGACCTCAGAGATTATCTATTCCAATTTACTCATCATAAATAAGGAAAAAAGTCTAGAGGCATGAAGGGCTCAAGGTCCCAGAACTAATAAGTAACAGAAATAGGAATTCAAACCCTGAACTTTGAGCCACAAATAGAATACTCCTTCCACTTTGGTATGGGCCTCTCTAGAATATGGAATGTTAGAGCTTAAAAGAACTTTTTTCTTGATATTGTTTATTTCATATCACAGTGATTCCCAAGTATTTTGCTTCTCTCCACCACCATAGCAAGCCTTTATTAATTTAACAAATCCTTTTAAAAGAAGAAAAACCATAGTTTAGGAAAACCCACCATCACTTGACTGGGTCAGACAGCCCATACAGCATTCCACAGCCAAAGTCTCCCATCTCTTCCAGTGAAAAAAGAGTGCATTTTCTCAACTCTTCTAAGCCAAGTTTAGTCACTATAATAATTATGTAACATTCAAGGTCGTTGGGTTTTTTTCCTCTTTGGTTTAGGTTGGTTACAATTTTATGTATTATTTCTCTGATTCCCTTTCCTTCAGTTGCCATTAGCTCATGAATCTTGCCATGTTGTCTCTCAGTTCTTCCTATTCACTCTTCCTGCTGATACATGGATGGACCACAGCTTGCTCAGCCATTTCCCCCAGTGATCAATAATCATGTTGTTTCTAGTTCTTTGCTGCCACAAAAGTACTGGTACAAATATTGGGGAATTTCTAAGATCTTTCTCTGTGCCCTCTTTATACTCCCAGCAGTAAAATCTCTGGCTCAGCAAAGATGGACTTTTAGGCATCTTTTAGACTTTAATTTTTTTATTTGAATATTTAATTAATTAATTTAGACTATTTTCCCATGGTTACAAGATTCATGCTCTTTCACTCCCCTCCCCCTCCCGTAGCTGACACACAATTCTTCTGGGTTTTACATGTGTCATTGATCAAGACCTATTTCCATATTATTGATATTTGTACCAGGGTGATCATTTAGTCTACATCCCCAATCATATCCCCATTGACCCATGTGACCAAGCAGTTGTTTTTCTTCTGGGTTTCTGCTCCCACAGTTCTTCCTCCGGATGTGGACAGCATCTTTCTCATAAGTCCCTCAGAATTGTCCTGGATCATTGCATTGCTGCTACTAGAGAAGTCCATTACGTTCGATTGTGCCACAGAGTATCTGTCTCTGTGTACAATGTTCTCCTGGTTCTGCTCCTCTCACTCTGCATCACTTCCTGGAAGTCGTTCCAGTCTCCATGGAATTCCTCCACTTTATTATTCCTTTTAGCACAATAGTATTCCATCACCAACAGATACCACAATTTGTTCAGTCATTCCCCAATTGACGGTCATCCCCTCGTTTTCCAGTTTTTGGCCACCACAAAGAGCGCAGCTATGAATAGTCTTGTACGAGTCTTTTTCCCAATTATCTCTTGGGGTACAGACCCAGCAGTGTTTTAGGCACCTTTTAAACAGAATTCCAAATTGCATTTCGAAATGATAGAACCAATTCACAGCGCCAACAACAGTGTGTTAGTGAATCTGTCTTACCCCAACTCCCACACACACATAACATGGATGATTCCAATTTGTTTTTCATATTTGCTGGTTTTCTGGATGTAAAATAAACTATGGAGTTATTTTGATTTATGTTTCTCTTGTCATTCGTGATGTGGAGCAGTTTCTCATATGGCAATTCTTCTTTGGGGAACTGGTCATTTCCTTTCACTACTTCCTATTTGAGGAATGCCTTTTGGTCTTAAACTGAGAGTATTAATTCCATTTATACTCTGTATGTCAGAGCCTCCTCAGAAATATTTGATACAAAGAATCTTTTCCCCCAAACAACATTTCCAGAAGGGAAGTTAGGAAGCCATATAATCCAGCCCCATTTCTTTGCTGAAGAACATGACATTTTGAGAGATTAAGGAATTAACCGGAGGCCACAAAACAAATGAACAGTGGGACCAGGGGAGGCACCCAGGACTCTGTACAATTTCTCTTTGGTGTCAGCTCTCTTGGGAGCCACTTGGGGAATCCACAGCATTATTTTCATGGTGTTGGCTTCCATGTTGACTTCCAAATCACGTGTTCTATCAAGCTTGGCCACATATTACTGAAGGAGCTAATGCAAGCTACACAATTCGAACCAGCACAGAAAGGGATCAAAGCCAGGGTACAGATAGATTTGAGGCAGGTCTTAGTTAGCCTATGTGGAATAGTCAGGTGACACCATAACGCATAGAGCACTGGACCAAGAGTCAGGAAGATTCATCTTCATGAGTTCAAATTTGGCCTCAGACATTTTCTAGCTGTGTGACCCTGGGCAAGTCACTTCACCCTGTGGGTCCCAGTTTCCTCATCTATAAAATGAACTGGAAAAGGAAATAGCAAATGCCTCCAGTATCTGTCAGGAACACTCCAAATGGAATCAAGGAGAATGGGACATGCCTGAAAAGTGCTGAGCAACTAGTTACCCCTTGCTCCACATTCTAATGACTTCCCATTCAAAGTTAATTTGTATCTGCTTTGTATCTATTGTCTATGCCTACATTTGTAGATATTGTCTCTCCAGTTAGAATATAACTCTATTTCTTAGCACAGTGCCTGGCACATAGTATGAGATTCTTTTTTTTTTTTAAACCCTTACTTCTGTTTTAGAATCAATGCTACATATTGGCTCCAAGGCAGAAGAGCACTAAGGAGTAGGCAATGGGGGTTAAGTGACTTGCCCAGGGTCACACAGCTGGGAAGTGTCTGAGGCCAGATTCGAACTCAGGAACATAAGCTTTCCTGATTGCAGACTCAGCACTCTATCTGCTGTGTCACCTAGATGCCCAGTGACCTTCTCATACAATACAATACAATACAATACAATACAATACAATACAATACAATACAATACAATACAATACAATACAATAGGGTTCCATTGGGTGCAGGTATTTTATATACTGTTTATATATTTATATATGTATATAAATTTTATTTATATGTATATATATATAAGTTTATATATTTTATAAACTCTTTCTGTCTTAGAACTGATAATAACTAAGGCAGAAGGCAAGGGTTTAAAAGAAAACCATTAAGGCGGAGTGGGAAAAGCTTCTTGTAGAAGGTAAGATTTTAGCTGAGACTTGAAAAAAAGTCAGAGATTGGGGTTGAAACAGAGTGAATTCCAGGCATAGGAGACAACCAATTAAATGAAAATACAAAGTATTGGAACATGGTATGTCTTATGTGTATCTTGTTTGAGGAACAGGAAGTGTCACTGGATCTTAGGGTATGTGGAAAGGATTTAGACATAAAAAGATTGGAAAGGTAGGAAGGAGTTGGTTATGATGAGCTTTAAAAACCAAACAGGATTTTCTATTTGATCCTGTAGGTAATAAGGAGCCACTGGAGTTGGGGTTTTGGTTTTTTTTTTTTTTAACTCATACTTTCTGTCTTAGTAACAACTCTAATCTAAGGATTAGGCAATGGGGTTAAGTGACTTGTCCAGGGTCACACAGCTAGGAAGTATCTGAGGCCAGATTTTAACCCAGGACCTCCATCTCTAGGCCTGGCTCTCAATCCATTGTTCCACCCCTAGCTCCCTCCACTGGAGTTTATCAAATGGGAAGGTAACATAATCATACTTGCACACTAGGAAGACCAATGTGACAGAATGTTGGAATTGGAAGGTACATTTGAGATAAGCTAGTTTAAATCCTTCATTTTACAGATGAAGCAACTAAGGCACAAATGGAAAAATTACTTGACAGAGGTCATATCGCTAGTTAGTGGCAGAACCAGGATTGAAATCTAGGCCTTATGACTCCAAATTAAGTACTTCTACTATTATTCAGTTCCTAAAGTTCTAAACAATCCATTGGTAATTATTCTCTAGCTCAGGGAGGGTGGAGAAAAGAAAGAAGGGAAAGAACATGAATCATGGAATCATGGGAAAATATTCTTAATTAATTAATCAATTTTAAAAATAATTAAATAGTTAGATAAATAATTCACTGGTGGATAAAGCATCTCGAGTCAGGTGGACCTGAGTTCAAATTTGACCTCAGATGTTTACTAGCTATGATCTTAGACAAGTCACTTAATCCTATTTGCCTAACCCTTTCCCTTTTGTCTTAGGGTTGTTACTAAGACAGAAAATAAAGTTTTGATTTTCAATCTTGAGAGCCAGTCTTGGCAGTTGCCTTGTGGGTAACCCCAAGTTCTCTATTTTCCACATTTAAGAATTGAAAAAGCAACATTGTGCAAAGAAAAAGTATTAGTCCTATAGCAAGGACAACCTGGGTTGAAATACCACCTTAGGCTCTTCCTTGCTTTACAATATTGGGCTTGATCTCTCTATACTTCATTTACATCATCTGTCAAATGAGGAGATTGGACACACTAGCTTCCAAAGTCCCTTTGGACTCTAAATCTAGAATTCTAATTCAAGGACCAGACCTAAAGAATGCAAAGGATTTCATGAGAACAATTTGTTCCAATGACAATGAAGGCAGCTGAAAGCAAGCACTATGGAGCACTGAGTGTTTGGACAGACATCAAAGATGTCAAGGTCCTTCTGAGCCATTCGTCTTGGGTTTTGTCTTGCCCCTGGACTTTGATGATTCTAGAAGAGAGAATGAGACTGATAACTTTGTTCAACTCTGCCTCACTTAAATATAGCTCATAGAGCAGCTAGGTGGCTTAGTAGATAGAGCCAGACCTGGAAGGTCCTGAGTTCAAATCTAGCCTCAGATACTTCCTTGTGTCAACTAGAAAAAACACAGAACTATTAAATAGTCAAAATCACTCTTTAATCAAGGGAAAAGGGGTTAGCGCTGCTACTACGACAACAGAGCTGATTTCCAAGACTGCACCGGAGTCAAGACGCTCTGGTCACCAGCCCCTGGGAGTGCCACCGACTCAGGATGGACTCCGAGGAACAAAAGAACTTAGAGAACCTATATACCACTCTAGATGACCTGGGGGCTTTAGGATTAGAGGGACAGTTGATTGACTTTACAATGGTAAGAAAGGAAAATGAAGAGTTCCAGACAGGAATAATAGTGAGGGGCTGGGGCCCTACAATGGACACAAAAGGGAAAGACTCAGCCTAGGGCTGGGTCACCTTGGTCATGGACTTTAGCCTAGGGGGAAGAAACCATTGGGACAAAAGGGATGTTCAATATTGGATGGGATTAGCTGTTCCCACCCAAACTACCAGGAAGTTCACTGTCTGGTGAAGAGGGACCTTCCCTCAGGGGGAAACTCTCCTGTGACAAGGTCAAAACCTGGGGTTTCTATACTTAAACTAAATAAACTGGGGATCTCTAGATTTCCATGTTGACACTTGTTATGTGACCCTGGGCAAGTCACTCAACTCTCTTTACCTAGCCTTTTTGTCATTCTTCTGCCTTATAACCAATATACTGTATTGATTAGAAGTTAAGGATTTTTTTTTAAATCCAACTCCTGAACAAGTGTCAACATGGAATCTAGAAACCCCAAACTTGTAGCCTAGTAAGATCTGATGAGCCCCAAGTATTAGGACTAGCTTGTAAATTGGAGACACCAAACCTTGTACTTGTTCCCTGTTCCCAAGAGAATCCACCCTGAAGGGAATCTCAGGCTAGGAATTTCAGACTGAATAATAGACCCCAATGAAAAAGATAATCCACTTCAGGTGGGGGCTAAACCCAAGCCAAGTGACTCTTCTTATCTTCAGAAACCTCTCCCACTATATCACACCCTCCTTTCAAGGATAGAACTCAGGACCTTCAGCTTAATGACAGTCTATTGCCCTAAAGAGTAATTTTGCTTGGACTTGTTACCACATCAAGTAGATTGTCTTTTACCTGTCAACTAGAAAAAACACAGAACTGTTAAATAGTCAAAATCACTCTTTAATCAAGGGAAAAGGGGTTAGCGCTACTAATAGGACAACAGAGCTGCTTTCCAAGACTGCACAGGGTCTAGACGCCCTGGTCACTGATCCCTGGGAGTGCCACCGACTCAGGATGGACTCTGAGGAACAAAAGAACTTGGGGACCTTCTATACCACTCTAGGTGACCTGGGGGCTTTAGGATTAGAGGGACAGTTGATTGACTTTACAATGGTAAGAAAGGAAAATGAAGAGTTCCAGACATGAATAATAGTGAGGGGCTGGGGCCCTACAATGGACACAAAATGGAAAGACTCAGCCTAGGGCTGGGTCACCTTGGTCATGGACCATAGCCTAGGGGGAAGAAACCATTGGGACAAAAGGGATGTTCAATATTGGATGGGATTAGCTGTTCCCACCCAAACTACCAGGAAGTTCACTGTGATGAAGAGGGACCTTCCCTCAAGGGGAAACTCTCCTGTGACAAGGTCAAAACCTGGGGTTTCTACACTCAAACTAAATAAACTGGGGATCTCTAGATTTCCATGTTGACACACCCCCCTTTTGGTCAAGACCGAACGTCGCTGACCAAACATGGACAAATGAGTAATGCTATATGGGATTGGACCCCATCCCCTACTGGTGGGAAAGTCTAGGGACACAGATATTGGTGACTGGCATTTGGGGGCGTTCCCCAATGCCACCGGCGCATTGACAATTGAGCCAGAAAGGCAGGCAGTCTGCCTTTGGCCAAAAACTGACTAACAATCAAAACACTACCCCAATTCCCAAAGTCTTAAGTCTTTCACTTCTGGTGGGTCCTGATGATGCCTTCAGCCTCCTCTCTCGCAGACTTCTGTCCTCTGGCAGGCTCCTCCTTTGGTATCAGTCAGCTTCCTTGCTGCTGCAAGAGAAAACTTAAGAGAGATCTATAAACACATTCTTTAACAGGACTTGATCTATTCCCTATATGCTTATTCACTATAAGGATTATCCACACTGCTAACCTTAAATCTGTAATTCCATCTTATTAATTTTAATAATGTCTTTTCCACATAAATCATAAAATCATGTAATTTACATGCTTAATCAGAAAGATTGCCTTACTTTATAAAAATCCTACAAACTGTGGAAATATAAAAGCAGAAAAATTCTCACTATTAAAATGCTTCTAATTTTTCCTTAATTTTAAAACCTTATACACTCAACTCACACACCCCCATTATTCAGTCTGAAACTAGCCTGAGATTCCCTTCAGAGTGGATTCTCCTGGGAACAGGGAATAAGTACAAGCTTTGGGGTCTCCAGTCTATCCTATCCAGCTAGTCCTAAAACTTGGGGTTCATCAGATCTCTCTAGGCTACAAGTTTGAGGTTTCTAGATTCTATATTGACCCAAGTCAAAACCACCTCAGGAGGTCATTGGTCCCTTCAAAAAGGAAGAATGAACAACAATGAAGGGAGAGGGGGGGGACACTCCCATGGTTCCTGGGTAAGTGTTCTACTTAAAGAGCAAACTCAGCAAATTATTCAGTTCAGGTCCAATGGGAAGGAGATTGCTTTTTCAGAAACCTAAAGAGTGACTGTAGGAAAACCAAGTCAGAGGATGACACCACAAGTCTGGGAGAGATTATGGGGGACACTGTCAGAGGCATAGAGATTCACCAGAATGTCAAAGGGTTGCTCCCATGGCAATCTCAAGTTCATTTTCCTTCCAAGGAAAATAGATGATAGATGATTTTAGTAAGCTGTGTGTTTCTTTGCATGTGAATGATTTCCTATGAGTCCTTTGTATTTTCTGCATTATCTCTGGAGTGAAATGAAGGCTGCCCTATCCATGTACATTGCTACCATGAATGACTGCCTGGGAGCCATAGGACCCTGTTATTCACATTTGAAGAAACAGACATAAGTCAAATATAAGTTAAATGTAGACATTTTTCTGGAGTAACTCTAGGTGAGGAAAATGAATGAAAGAGAGAAAAAGCTGCAGCAGCAGCTTCTAAGATCAGATCCAGTGTGTATGATCACAGAGTCTTGGAAGTGAAGAGAGGGGTGGGAAGGAGGCAAGTCTGAGCTGTGGATTACATGCCCATATATAAAATTCCACATAGACTCAGCAATAGACCGTTTTTTACAAGACAAGATAAAAGCACCCTGGTTCCTGATCTGGATTCACCCTTTTCTTGCTCTTCCCCCCTACTGTCTGTTCTTAAATCCCCCAAAGCTCTGAAGATAAGCCTGCCTTCCTCACCATCTCGGATCACTCTATCTATTTCTTTTGGGCAGATAAGAAAAGAGGACAACTCAAATCTTCAGTCCTCACCATCCTCCCAATTGGATTTCTGCAAAACAACTTGGTTTCTTATTTCTATTATGGAGGTTGTAATACAAGGAGTGGTTTAAAAAAGAAAACAAAAAGCTAAGAGAGAGTCCTAAGATCTGAGTTCATATCCCATCTCAGGCACTAGGTAGGTGGCTCAATGAAAACCTGAGTTCAAATCCCACCTCAGATATTTATTAGCTATGTAATCTTGGGCAAGTCACCTAACTTCTGTTTGCCTCAGTTTTTCAATTGTAAAAAGGGTTTTTAAGAGGACCAAATGAGATAATATTTATCATGCATTTAGCACAATACTTGGCACATAGTAGGTGCCATATAAATGCTAACTATAATTATTATTGTTTTTATTATTTCTTTACTGAACATAGATGACTAAACAGCAATCCTTAAGATGGACACATCCAGTGCTGGATTCCAACTTTGGAAGTTCAAGAGGTCTGGAGATCCTGGGTCCAACTGTCAGATTTGAATGAATGTTAAGGAATTTCTCTCCAACAAAGAAGACCACCAACAGGGAAAGGAGCTCAACCTTTGGCTGGGCTTGTTATAAGACATGGAGGAAATTGTCTGGACAATATGAAGCTGAGGGCCAACATAACACTCCTTCTGGGGCATTTCCTATGACTTGTCACCTTACATTTCAACTCAGCAGAGTTTGTGCCAAAAGTCCCATAACTCTTTTCCTAGAGTTCTAGGCTCTGTTGAGGTGTGTAGCAGGCTGAATACATTAAGTCTTGAATACAGGATCTACCAGGGGAGATGTCTATGAGCTGGTACAGCAAAGTGACCTTCATGAAATTTTTGGAATTATTTATTTTGGGAATTTATTTATGGAATAATAACAACATGATCAAGAAAAACAGCCTGGAGAACCTGGCAATGATAAACCTCAGGTCCAGGAGACTGAAGATGCTATATGTTGCCCACCTCCTACTAGGGATGTGATGATCTGAAAAAGAAGATGGTCCTGGCCAAGATGGGAATTTGTTTTGCTAGACTATGCAAAAATGTTATGAATGTTTTCTTTTTCTTTTTCATTATGTTCAGCTGGAGTAGGGGAGAGGGAAATAAAGAAATGGGCATTTATTAAAATTAAATTAAAATGAAGCAAAACAAAGCTACCAGTTGCCATCATGCAAGTGCTTAGTAATCATGGAGGAGAAAGTGTGGAATTGTGAAAGTTGATTTTTCTTTGCCTTGTATCCTCTGTAAGGTGGCAACAGGGTTCCAGTTCCCTGGAGTGAACAACCTACCCTCTCCTCAGAGCATGGGAGGGGAGAAAAATCCCTTTATCCTGCTCATAGATCCTGCATTCATACACACTACCCCTCCCAGGGGGGTGGAGCGGGAATGATAGACCAGTGTTTCTGCCCAGTTCTCAACCATGCAGCTACCAAGCCTCTTGGCCTAAAATCAGCACATAGAAAAGGTAGCCTTGGGGAGAATTATATGGAAGGAGACCAGCTACCAAGAGAATCAGTGTCATGGCTAGTCTTCCTCTGTGTCTAACTCACTTCATCCTGAGCCATACCTTAGCATATCTATGCAAGTCAGCAGTCAGACAAGACTCTACACCGTAACACACAATTCTGCTAAGTCCTCACTCTGTGGAAATAAGAGAACAAAGAAGGTCAGGGATGGAAGGGAATCATGAACTATAAGAGCTGGAAAGAGCTTTAGAGATTATGTATTCCAACCCTGTCATTATACAGAGGGAACAGAAGCCCAGAGAAATGAATATGTCCAAAGTTACCCAGTAAATTAGCAGCAGAGCCAGAGCACAGAGCAGAGCATTTCCCTTGATTCCTGGGCTATTTCTGATGCAGCATCAAATGAATCATTACTTCCCCTACTTCCACTCTCCAAGTGCTTGGAAAACCTGGTAGCTTTCTACAAGACTCAAAATTAGATATTTGTAAGTCAAGAACCTACCTGACCTCCATTCCTTACATTTCCCAGGTTCCTAGGGTCCTGGTGGGATAAAGTTATCCTAGCTGATAAAAGGAACTTACTCCAGGCCTTAGAGACTATATAGATTGCCCTTATCAGAAACATTTGCATTTTTAAGAATGTATTGAAAAAAAAAATGAATTTTAATAGGGATAAAGGTAAAGTCTGATAAGGGCCCAAAAAATCAATTTCATAAATAAGAAAGGAGGTAAATGACTAAATAACACTTTGGCCTGAAAACCAGTGGGATTTTAGTGGACTGCAAGCTTAATATGAATAAAGAATCATATGATCTTCCCCCAAAAAAACTAATATTATTTCAGGATAAAGAGAAGCATAGTGTCCAGGTCACAAATGGTGCTCACCATTGTTGTCATGGAGGAGATCCATCCCAGAAGCTAAAATGAAGACAGATAGTCAAGTCCTCCAAATGATTCTTTTTGTATATGACATTGTATTAGTGGTATTGGGTCCAACAATACTGCAAAACTTCCTGAGATTCATAATCACTCAGAAAAGTTAATTTGGAAGTTTATATGGTCTAATTATCTACATTGCAGAATTCAAGTGAATGACATCCATTGTCTAGACTATAATAAGCAGTTAGCTGGACAGCCTATATAGTTCATCCACTGCTATTTAAATCTTCAAGAAGTGCTATTAATGGACAATAACCAAGATCCAGAACTAACAGAAAGGGGAGCCTTTGGGACATGGCTAGATTCTTTTAATGACTTCCACCCAGATTTTCCAAGAAAAGCCCATCATTTTAATCCCTATATACTTCCAGTGATGTTCTATGACTCAGAGTCAAGAGGGCACCAAAACTGGAATTGAAGAATACTTAAAAAGCAATAAAGAGATGCCTGTTAGTGTGAGAAGGTTGTTAAGGGGTCTTTATTCAGTAGTGTCCAATTCCTCATGGCCTAGTTGGAGTTTTTTTGGCAAAGATACTGGAGTGGTTTGTCATTCTCTTCAGCTCATTTTACAAATGAAAAAAACTGAGGCAAACAGGGTTAAGTCACTTGTTCCAGGGTCACACAGCTAGTAATTGTCTGAGGTCAGATTTGAACTCAGTAAGATTAGTCTTCTTGATTCTAGGCCTGGCACTTTATCTACTGTACCACCTAGTTGCCCCCATGAGAGACCTATAGCATGTTACAGATCAGAAAGTAAGAGAGTCAAACAGCCTTTAGGATACAACAATCATTTTTTGAACATGTTCTAAGTACCTGGCACTGTACCAAACCATCAAGGAATTGAAAAAGACTGGGGAAAAGATTGCCTAACCTGAAGCTTAAATCTTATTTGCATAAGACTCTCCTCTTTGACAAAGATTTGAATGCTTGAGAGATCTTGGTCTTCTGGTTTCCAGCATTGAGTGAGAAGGAGCCAATGTGTTGAGGAACTGGCACCTCCTTGATCATGTCTGTTCCCAGCTTGCTACAATAGAAATTTGGGGGAATTAAGATCTGGGACTTTCTCTTTTGATAGAGCTGAGATATCTTGCTGCCAACTAGAGAGTTTATGCAGTCTGTGTATTGTCTGGTGCATTCTCATCCATATACCTCCTCTGGCTTGTTTGTTGTCTGTTTAGATAATTTGTTTCTGACCACACGTGGTCTTTGTGGAACTGACATTTGATGGGAAGAGAGTCAAGGCTTGGATATACAACTTGGGACATTCCATCCCTGTTAAGAGCTAGCAATCAGGAACTCAGCTTGAACTAAAAATTATTTCTCCTAGATTAATATTTGATGAGGGGAAAGGGGAAGAAAGAAATAATTCTAATCCAATGCCCTTAGACTGAGGAGAATGGAATGCTTAGCCTCTAACACCAATCTCTTGATTCCTCTCTGGACAGAAATCAGATTCTCCCTTTGAGAAGGGTGGGTACAGAAGACTCGAGAGACACTGATTTATACTTTCCTTCAAGCCACCTCTAGACAGACTCGTGTGGATACACACAACCTGGGTAACACACACATATACACATGCCCTTACACACAAATCATGCCACCAAAAGACGTTAATGATTAAAAAAGAAGATGGCCAGGTCAGATGGTGATAGGGAGGTATTATACTTGGAAAGCCCATGTGTTGCATTGGTATCCTCACCATAGAAAAAGAACAAGAGGAAGGCCCCCACTGTGTTTGGTGGAGTTCCTATGGCAACATTATGGAAGGACAAGGATCGGAATTAAACAAAATGGGCAGGCAGATAGATTTCTGGGTTGCAGATAGATTTCAATCTCCACCGCTGGAGGAAATACCATATTGAGAAGACGACATATCTTCTGGAGTCTTAGAGCAAACAAGGCTAGGAAGATGACAGTCCCATACTCTACCCCATCACACAGCATGAGAAGTTCATTTTCTGGGGGCCGCATTCTAGGGAAATCATTGAAAATCTAGAAACCATCCAGAAAGGGAAGACCTGCTATTTCTCCTTCCTTTCGAAGAGGACCAACGATATTGTAAAGATTAAAATTTAGGGGAGATGGGGAGACTGAGGCAGGTAGAAATTAGTTTCTCTCTGCAAGGAGTACTATATTTTTTAGAGGTTTATTAAAGTTAAGGATTAAAAGAAAATACAGGATAAGAAAAAACACGTGTCTAGGCCAGAGGCCTAGACCTCACCTACATTATGGAAAGAGCCGTGTCTGCTCCAAAACGGAAGTCCAAAAAACGCCAAGAGCCCTCTCAAAAGCCTTGAATGAGCTTAAATCCCTTCTCGATCTCGGCCCAGGTGAGATTACAAGGCATTCTGGGGAAGTGGAGCAAAGGCTCATGGGGATTGTAGTCCTGTATTCGAGTCTATTTTTCACAATATAGAAAAACGATGTCTTGACTTATAATAAATTGGATTTAAGTGAGGCAGAGCTGCACAAAGTCATCAGCCTCACTCTTTCTTCCAAAGTCATCCAAGTTCAGTAGCAAGACAAAAATCAAAGACAACTGGTTATGGCTCAGGGTGCCATTAAAGACTTTGATGCCTGCCCAAACTCTAAGTCCTCCACAGTGCCTACTTCAGCCACCTTCTTGGCCATTGGAACAAGTTGACCATTCCACCAGGAGAAGTTTTCACATGCTTGGAGCAGACATTACCCTAATTCACCATTGGGTTTCAGGACTATTGGCTACCCTTAACCTAGTTTAGCCCGTCTTCTGAGATGGTTTTACTGGGGTGTGGTTGCTACACATGCTTCAGTTTCTTAGAGTCACAGGTAAGAATTGGGTGAAAGATGGACACCAAATGTGGATGAGCAGTCCTGAAAAGAACTTGGCAAGCCCTTACAACAAAGGTGTTGGTCCTCCTTGAACACCCCATACACCCCAGAAAGGGAAGATCAAGACTGGTTAAAGGAAATGGAGATGTGTAACCTAGAAAGGGGAAGACTTGGGGAATCCTCGAAGTCTACCTTCAAGGATTTGAAGGGCTGGCATGAGAGAAAAAGGGATTAGACTCCTTCTGCTTGGAAGACCCAGGACAGAACCAGGAGTAATGTGTGGAAATCACAAGGGCAGTTTCTATTCAATACAAGAAAAAAACTTCCTAACAATTAAATCTATTAAATTAAATAAAGTCTGTAGGTGAGATAAGCCATGTTGAGATATTAAAGTTAAAAAACAACTCTCATTAACATAATTCTTTAAAGTTTGCAAAGCACTTTATAAATATTATCTCCTTTTTATTCTCATTACCCTAGGATCAAGTGTAGACTGTTTTGCAAACCTTATAGTGCTACATAAATGCAAACGATTTTTATTATTTTATTATTTCATCCCATTCCATCCCAAGTGGCTCTAGGTCCAGTTCCTTTCCCTTATACCATATTGCTTCCCTTATATCAAACTGCCTGATCTATCTCTAGTATGGCCAGTCCTGAGTAAATCTTGTTTGGGAAAAGAGTAGTTTCTCCCCCGCCAGCATGCCACCAGGGACTACCTCATTATCATCTGAGAGCAAGGCAAACCTTTGTTTTGGGATTTTTTTAACCCTTATCTTTGGTCTTAGAATTGACTTATTCCAAGGAAGAAGAGCAGGAAGGACTAAGCAACTGGGGTTAATTGACTTTCCCAAGGTCATGAAGGTAGGAAGTTCTTGAGGTCAAATTTGAACCCAGGACCTCCCATCTCTGGGCCTGACTCTCCATTCACTGCTCCTCAGGAAAATTATTGTAAACATGGAGAGATGGACAATAGGTGATTGGACTGAAGGAACAATAGTCATTTACAAAAGTTATCTCTTGGGGCAGGGAAGGTCTTTGCACTCCATGGGCAGGGGAAATGCTCACACAGATCCAATCACCCATTCTTCAAAGTGGAACACTTCCCTGGAGGGAGATCGGCTAGATCTCCTTTCAGAGGGTCTAAAGGTGAGATTGATATTGGCTTGAATGGTATTAATAAGGTGAATGATAGTGGCTTGAGCTCGCATGCCAGTGTGTTCTCCCCATGACTGTGGGTTACATTTTGGCCAGCCAAACTCAATTTTGTTTTTAGAAAAGTGTATTTACAAAAGTGGGCTGCTAGGTGGCACAGTGGATAAAATGTTGACCCTACACTCAGGAAGACTCAACTTTGTGAGTTCAAATATGACCTTAGACACTTCCTAGCTGGGTGACCCTGGGCAACTCACTTAACCCTTTTTGCCTCGGTTTCCTCATTTCTAAAATGAATTAGAAAATGAATATTTCTGCCAAGGAAGCTCCAAATGGGATCATTCAGAGCGGGACATGAATGAAAAATAACTTGACAAAAAAAATGACCAAAGTGGTATGGTAAAAACGCTCTCACCTCTTCCCCCCCAAAGTCATGTCAAGCTTTCCAATGTGTACATCCAGTGTCTGGAGGAAAGTGAGTTAAGCTTTTTTTTTTTTTTTAATAGCCACAGGGGCTTTAATTTGGAAACTACCAGGGGATTAGGAGTTGGCACTGGGGTCCTTCTTGCCAAAGGTGGGCAATACATTGACCACGAGTTAGTTATATTGCATCCTCCTCTTAGCATGCCCAGTCTTCCTCTTCTTCTCCTGCTTGGCCACCTTTGGGGTCTGACCCCTCACTTTTCCATACACAAATAAAAGGACAACTCACAGCTCTTGGCTACTAGAAGCACTTTGGGCACTTCTTGGCACCATAATGCCTTGAGCACTAGGCTTGAAGTCAAGTTCAAACTTTTACCAGCAAATCACTCAATTTCTTTCAGCCTCAGTTTCCTCATCTGTAAAATGGAGATAATAATAGCTTATCTCCTTATCTCCCAGGGTTGTTGCAAGGATCAAATGAGATCATTACAGTGATGGCACACAAAGTAAGTGCTATATAAAATGTTCACACTTTATTGTTGTTATTCTCTTCTTGGAGTACTCAAAATTCTGTTGCAGTGGATGGAGCACTGGGCATGGAGTCAGGAAGATTTGTTTTAAAATCTGGCATCAGATACTAACTGTATGGCCCTGGGAAAGTCATTTCAGCCTGTTTGCCTCCATTTCTTGATCTGTCAAATGAGCTGGAGGAGGAATTGGCCAACCTCTCCAGTATTGTTGCCAGGAAAACCTCAAATGAGGTCCCAACAAGTTGGATATGACTAAAATGACTCAATAACAACTACAACAATTTCTTTCAGGAGTCACGCATTGTGATGGAGAGTCTATTCTTAGCTCCGGTTGCAGATATGGCTTTCAACAGACCTGGGGAAGATATTAGGACTCTGATGGGAAAGCAGAAAGTCTGACATCCTCTGTGCCTTTCAAGGCTTATAGGGTCTTCTCTGGCCAATGTGGAAAACCTAGGAGAATAGGCTGAGGCTGAAGGCTTGGCCTGCCTCCTCAGCGGGGTGAGCCGGATTATTACATTTGCTCCAAACTCTAACCTAGCTTGATAATTCATAGTTGACTGTGAGGGCGTGACCAAGTCGCCTCCTCCAAACCCCATAGAAATAGCCCTCTGTAATGTTCCAAGTACTTTTTCTATTTAATCTAAAGCCTATAATTACTCCAAAAGGCTCATGATGAAAAACGCTCTCCACCTCCAGGAAGAGAACTGATGAACCCTGAGTGCAAACTGAAGTACAATTTGTTCACTTTCTTTTTCTTGCTTTTTTTTCCTGCAATGTGGCTAGTATATATTTTGCATAATTTCACGTGTGTCATTTAATTACTCTCAGTGAATGGGGGAAAAGCTAGAGAGAGAATTTGGAGTCAAAATTTAAAAAAAGAAGAAGAATGTTAAAAGTAAATAAATAATGATTATAAAAATAAAGTGTCTGATGAATTAAAATTAAATCCTATCACTGAGAGGGATTGAGCCCTGCCATTAACCTTGTTAAGCTATGAGGGCACTTTTTTCACTTTAAATCAGGTAAGGTGACAAGGAAGAAAGCCAGTTCTACCTTTTTATTAGTAAAGATGGAGAAAGCTACTCAGGAAAGTAAAATTAGGGGGCCACAAGTCAAGGGGAAAGTATCAGGTTGCTGAGCCCATTTCTTTGGGTTCTAAGTTCCACAATGCTTTGTTTACAAAACTCTGACCCATTCCTAGTCCGGTCCCAGCCCTGTTATTTCTGGTCATAAAATATTTCCAGCTCTGGGGTGGCATCTGTCGTCTAGCTTTTAAGCCTTTGTAGTGACTGGAGGGGTCTGGGGGTCCCTGGGAAGTCAACATGAATCTAGAAACCCCAAATTTGAAACCTAGTAAGATCTGATGACACTATTCAGTCTGAAACTGCCAGCCTGAGATTCCCTTCCAGGTGGATTCTCACAGGAACAGGGAACCAGTCCAAGCTTTGGGGTCTCCAACTTACAAGCTAGTCCTAAAACTTGGGGTTCATCAGATCTTAACTGGCTACAAGTTTGGGGTTTCTAGATTCCATGATGACAGAAGCCATTGACACTCCTTGAGCTTTTCTGTCACCAACAGTCTGGGGCTAAGCCCTGCAGGAGGGCTTTGTGTTCAGTTACAGACATACAGGCTCTTCGTAACCTCAAGATGGATGAGGGAGAGAAGGAAGGAATCAGGGTCAGAACTAACAGTTTTTCCATAGGAACTAGATTACAAAAGATATGGCCAAGGGTCATCCTGAGAGTTTGTGGTCTAATGAACATAATGACTTCATTTTAAAATGTGTTGTTGGGCCAGCTAAGTGGCTCAGTGGACAGGGAGCCAAGCCTATAGATGAGAGGTCCTGGGTTCAAATTTAGCCTCAGACACTTCCTAATTGTGTGATCCTGCACAAGTCACTTAACCCCCGTTGCCTAGCTTTTACCATTCTTCTGCCTTGGAATCAATATGAAGCATTCATTCTAAGAAGGAAGGCAAGAGTGTATTTTATGCTATCTATATATTATTGCATTTTTGTTCATTTTATTAAATATTTCCCAATTACTTTTTTTAATTACATTTTAAAAATCACCTTTACCTTCCATCTTAGAATCAATACCGTGGGGAGGGGAGCAGCTGGGTAGCTCAGTAGATTGAAAGCCAGGCCCAGAGATGAGAGGTCCTGGGTTCAAATCTGTCCTCAGACACTTCCTAGCTGGGTGACCCTGGGCCAAGTCACTTAACCCCCATTGCCTAGCCCCTACCACTCTTCTTCCTTGATTCCAAGGTAGAAAGTAAGGATTTTAAAAAAATCAATACTGTGTGTCCAACACCAGATTTGAACCCAGGACCTCCCATCTCTAGGCCTGGCTTTCTATCCCCTGAGCCATCCAGCTGTCCCTCTTTCAACATAATTTTTTTTGAACCTTTACCTTCCATCTTAGAATCAATCCTGTAGGGGACAGCTGGGTAGCTCAGTGGACTGAGAGCCAAGCAGGCCCAGAGACAGGAGGTCCTGGGTTCAAATATGGCCTCAGACACTTCCCAGCTGTGTAACCCTGGGCAAGTCACTTAACCCCTATTGCCTAGCCCTTACCTCTCTTCTGCCTTGGAACCAATACGCAGAAGGTAAAGGGTTTAAAAAAAAGAATTTCATCAGAGTGATAGCATCACCATGAGTGAGTGAAGAAGAAATGAGGGCAGTAAGGAGAGACATCTTTTTTCCTAGAAGTTTGGCAGTGAAAGGAAGGGAAAATATAGGACAATGGCTTCAGGGGATGCTAGGGACAAGTGAAGGGTATGTGTGCATGTGTGTGTAAGTATATATGTGTGTGTTCTAAAGCATGGAGAGAAATGGTCGTGCTTGGAGACTGCAGGGAAGGTGTCAGTAAAAATGACAAAACCTGCAGATGAGAGAGAAGGAATGATCAAAGGTGCCAGCTACCAGAGGAGACAGGAGGGGAGGGCAGGGAGGAGAGAGGGATCAAGGGTTCCCACAAGCAAAGAGGGTAGATCTGGCCAGGTGAGAGGCCACCTTGTCCTTGGGGACTGGAACAAAGATTTAGAAATGAGAGAAGGGAGGTGGATTAGAACAGGGAAGAATGGAAGGATTGGAGGTCATGATGAAGGAGGGGGAAATTGTTAAGGAAGAATGAGGCAAAGGGAAAGCTGAAAAAATAGGAAAATCTGATCAGGGAGG
Organism: Monodelphis domestica; assembly: GCF_027887165.1. Classification (NCBI taxonomy): domain Eukaryota; kingdom Metazoa; phylum Chordata; class Mammalia; order Didelphimorphia; family Didelphidae; genus Monodelphis; species Monodelphis domestica. The sequence goes on along the minus strand of NC_077230.1, from coordinate 385,412,984 downwards.
ACCCCTCAGCTCAAGATCCCGGCAATGGCGCAGTGATGGAGGATGATGAGATTGAAGTGATGGTTATTCTTGTGGATGGCTAAGATTGTGTGAAGACATGGGGAGAATTGAAGTCAATGGTCAGGGAGGCCAGGGTGCTGGGAGAGAGCAGAGGATGAGGTAGAAGGACCCTGGTGAAGTCCCTGAGAAAGAAGGGAGCAGTGTGGCATAGTGGATAACCCACCAGACTTGGGGTCAAGGTTGACCTGGGTTCAAGTCCCACTTCAGCTATGTGACCATGAGCAAGTCACTTCCTTTCTCTGGATATCAGTTTCCTCACCTGGAAAATGAGGGCATTGGATTTGATGACTCCCAAACTAAGTACCTTCTGGTTCTAGAGATAGGAGTGATCCCTAACTGGGACCAGACATAGATTCATTTTAATACACTTTGGTTAAAAGGTGGGCTGGATGAGAATGAGATTTCAGGGACAGGTAGCAGGGGAAAATGGCTTTGCCTCAATGACAGGAATTAGGGTGGCAGCAGGAAGTACCAGTTTACTATTTAGCTATAGATGAACTAAATTGTTTTAATTTGTGAAGGTCCTGTTTTGCCTGAAGTTCCGTATGTAAAAATAGAGATTTGAACCCCAGACTTCAATTCCCAGAAGTCCTTGGCCACTTCCCAGAATGCTTTGTAACCTCGCCTGAATTTCCACCTGGGCCAAGAATAGAAATTGTATTTAAGCTGACTCTCCGCCTACTTCGGGTCTCTTGGCTTCTGCTTCTAGGGACAGGCAGCTCTCTACCTAGCCGGAAAAATGTAGGTTGCACGTGCTTTCTTATTTGGTATTTTCTTTATTTCTTAATCTTTAAAAAACCTCATAAAATATAATACTTTTAGCAGAGAAACTAAATTTTTAATCTTAACAGTCAATCAGTCAATCAATCAGTAAACATTTATGAAGCACCTAATATGTTGCCAGGCACTGTGCCAAGTCCTGGAGATACAAAGAGAAGCAAGACAACCCTTGCCTTCAAGGACCTTATAATCTGGGGGAGACACTAAAAATAGAAATATGTACAAATAAGCTATAGACAGGATAATATGGAGGCATTACGTTTATGCCCTTTTTTCTTAAATCCTCACCTTCCATCTTAGAATCAATACTGTGTATTGGTTCCAAGGTATAAGAATGGTAAGGGCTAGGCAATGGAGGTCAAGTGACTTGCCCAGGGTCACACAGCTGGGAACTGTCTGATGTCACATTTGAACCCAGGACCTCCCATCTCTTGGTCTGGCACTCTCTATCCACTGAGCCACCTAGTTTCCCCTTGTCTATGGTTTATTGACCTAAAAACTGGGGAGCTAGACTTGAAGATGTTAGAGGAAGGAGTAGGTTGCCCATGTAGACCAGTTAAACATTAGGTAACTAGATGTCACTGATGCTGAGTTCACACTCAGCCCCAATTCCTGGATGAAGCCTACCCAGAAGATAATCCATATATGGAGAATGATGGCTCAGGGTCAAGCCTGGAGTCTCTGGTGGTTCAGGAACTTGGTGGCAGGTTCCCATCTTTGGAAAAATGGCCTCTTACAGGACCCCAGAGTCACAGTTAGGTTTGGAAGGGAGATCAGGAGACAGCTAGTCCAATATTGACAGGAGCAGAAATCCCCTCTCCGATATCCTAGGTCAGTTTGGGGGAGCCCATATGTAGCCCTCCCACTTTTAGACTTCCCCTAAGTCAGGAAGGTTTTCCATATATGGAAATGAAATATTCCTAGCTGCAATTTCCACCCATTGGTTCTGTTTCTGCCCTTTGGGGCCAAGTAGCAACAGCCTTATCTCTTTGACATGACAGCCTTCAAATATTCCCTCCCACGTTTCTAGGTTAAACATGCCTACTTTCCTCGATTGATCCTTGTATGGCATAATTCCCAGTTCTCTCATCCCCTTATTCACCCTCCTCTGGCTGTTCTCCAGTTTGTCACTGTCCTTCCTAAAATGTGGTTTTCAGAATTGAACATAATGCTTGTTAACACAATCAGGGGAGAAGACTTGGGCTGTGGATGAAACAGGGAGTAGCAACTAGTAGAAGGAAGCAGAAAGTAGAGCCTAATGAAGCCTCTCTTCCATTCTAAGGCTACCCATAAGGAGCATAAGAAAGCTTGGAAGAGCCCTGCCTCTGACTGGCTATTAATAAACAGGTCCTTCAAAACTGGGGGGGGGGGGGGGGGAGGGCAGCTGGTTATCTCAGTGGAATGAGAGGCCTAGAGGCAAGAGGTCCAAGGTTCAATCTGGCCTCGGACACTTCCTAGCTGTGTGACCCTGGGTAAGTCACTTAACCCTGTTTGCCTCAGTTTCTTCATCTATAAAATGAACTGAAGAAGAAGATGGTCAATCACTCCAGTATTGGCCATGAAAACCACAAATGGGATCACAAAGAATTGGGCATGACAGAAAACAAAGAACACTGCTATGAGTATCAGACAGATAGCTGCCCTTTAGGGGGAAACTAGGTGGCTTAGTGGATAGAGAGCCAAGCCTAGAGGTGAATGAGAGGTCCTGGGTTCAAATTCAGCCTCAGACTCTTCCTATCTGTGTCATCCTGAACAAATCGCTTCGCTCCCATTACCTAGCTTACCACTCTTCTGCCTTAGAAATGATACTTAGCATTGCTCCTAAGATAGACTGTAAGAAGGTAAATTCTGTCTTGAAATCAATATTAAGTATAGATTCCAAGGCAGAAGAATGGTAAGGGATAGGCTGTGGGGTTATGTGACTTGCCCAGGGCCACATAGATAGGAAGTGTCTGAGGTCAGATTTGAACCCAGGATCTCCCATCTTTTGGCCTGGCTCTCAATCCACTGAGCCATTCAGCTGCTTCCCCCCACCCCCCCCCAAAAAACAACCCCACTATTTTGATGAAACTGAATATGTTGATAGAAAAGGGCAAGAGGAGGGAAGGGGACAAACAATTATATATCGTCTACTATGTGCCAGGCATTATGCTAAGCACTTTACAGATATGATCTCATTTGATCATTACAATAACTCTACAAGGTAGGTGCTATTATTATTTCCATTTTACAGCTGAAGAAACTGAAATTAAAAGACTTGCCTGGGCCACACAGCTAGCCACATTTGAACTCAGATCCTCTCAACTCCAGGCTCAGTGCTCTATCCACTGCATTACTAACTGCCTCTAAAATGCATCGAGTCTTCACTATACAGAGTCCTATGCCTCTGGGGAGGATGATTATTTGGGTGACTTTGTGTGTATGTGTGTTTTTATTTGTATTTTCTCATGTTATGTGTATTCCTGGAGAAAGACTTGTACATTGGACCATGCTGCATATTGTCCTAGATCTTGAAGGGTGCACCCAAAGGCTGGGAACAGTAACTGTGTTCTCTAATGTCAGTGACACAGATTGCATCCATGAAAATACCCTTTGAGTTCTTTCCTATTCTTCCTGCCTGGGACCAGTGTCAGTGCCTGGAAAACTGACCTTGAGAAGACTGGATGCCATCAGACAAATGCTAAGGAACAGAGAGACAGTCATTCCTTTCACCATGGAAAAGATGTCTTCATTCATGCAGCCTAAGAGTGTGTTGTCTTGAGGTTTAATGTATTGTGTGCATTTCTTATCTGTTTCCCCTATGAAAGTGTGAGTTCCCTGAGGACATCATCAGGGTCTTGTCACATATCTGTATCTCTAATATAGAGTGAATATTTGATAATAGTCAGATGGCATTGTGTAGTGTACATAGTGCTGGAACTAGAAGTCAGAAGACCTGTCAATCAGTTAATTAAGCACCTACTGTGTGCCAGGCACTGTGCTAAGAGCTGAGGATACAAAGGCAGAAGGCAGTCCTTGTTCTCAAGGAGATCATGGTCTAATGGGAGAGACAACATGCAAACAGCAAGCAATGTACAAACACAGTATAGACAGGATAAATTGGAGATAATCAAGTGAGAGAAAGCACTAGAATTAAGGCAATTTGGGAGAGACTTTCTGTAGAAGTAGAATCTGATCCAAGCCTAGAAGGAAGCCAGGAAGCAAAGATAAGTAGGGAGAATATTTTGGGCATGAGAAACAGACAGGGAAAATGCCCAGAGTCAGGAGATACAGGGTCTTATTCAAGAAATAGCAAGGAGAGGGGCAGCTAGGTTACACAGTGGATAGAGCATCAGGCCTGGAGTTGGGAGGACCTGGATTCAAATCTAGCCTCATCCTAGGTTTGTAACCCTGGACAAGTCACTTAACCCTGTTTGCTTAAGCTTTGGCTCTCTTTTGTCTTAGAAGTGATACTAAGAGAAAAAGGGAAGGAAGGAAGGAAGGAAGGAAGGAAGGAAGGAAGGAAGGAAGGAAGGAAGGAAGGAAGGAAGGAAGGAAGGAAGGAAGGAAGGAAGGAAGGAAGGAAGGAAGGAAGGAAGGAAGGAAGGAAGGAAGGAAGGAAGGAAGGAAGGAAGGAAGGAAGGAAGGAAGGAAGGAAGGAAGGAAACCCAAGGAGGTTAGAATCACTAGGTATATCCACTTTCTACCTGTCTGATCTTGGGCAAACTTCTTAATCTCACTGAACCTCTGAAAAATGAGAGGACTGAACTAAATAATCGCTAAGGTTCCTCCAACTATAAATATATAAACCTATGGCTACATGTATAAAGTAGCTGTTTTTAAATATCTAAAAAGCCTTCACAAGGACCTCCACAAAAATTCTCTGATGCCTCATTGATCCTACCTTTCATCGAATGCCTGAAGTCTCTCTGCTCAAATATCTTCAGTAATGGGGAGCTCCTTACTTTGCAAAGTGATCTATTCCATTGTAAGACAACTGATTTTTAGAAGGTTCTATCTGTCTCATGATGGATGGCAGGTTCGTGGTCTACTGACCAAGCTAGCTAAGTTCCAGGTAGTTCATTATCAAGTTGAGCACGGGGTGATGGATTTCTCAGTCACAGAAATTTCAAAGACTATCTTCCTAGGCATAGTAAGGTTATAATATATATCCATAGGGGGAGTAGGGGGCAGGAAGACCTACCGCAGAGAATTTACCAGTCCTCCATGAAATATCCTACATGACCCCAGAGGATGTAACTAAGACCAACATAGGAAAGTCATAGGGAGACAAGTTTCAATTCAACAGAGAGAACTTTTTTTAAAAGCCAGAGGTAGCCAACAATGGAATAGGTTGCTTTATAAGGTAATGAGGTCTCCCATCATTAGATGAGTTCATTAGTAAATAGAATAACTGCGTTCAAAGAGTCAGTTCTTGAGTCTAAGAGTAGTCCTTTAATTCAAGGAGTTTCCAGTTTGAAGAAACTGCATTATGAATAGAAGTGATGTGTGTGTGTGTGTGTGTGTGTGTGTGTGTGTGTGTGTGTATGCCTACATACAATAAGTTTGAGATAATTAACAGAGACAATTCTTACATTCAGGAACAGGTTAAACTAAATGACCTCTAACTTTCTTTCTTCCTCAGAGATTCACTGAGCCTAAATGTGATAAAAGGCTTCTACCTGGCTTCAAGAATGTGTGATAAAAAAAATCACTAATAGATACTTATTCACTTCCTTTCTCCCTCCCTTCTGTAATAATTAAAATGGGTTTGACAAATATAAGAATTTAAAAATTATTGTTGTGGTCACCATTTATAAAAAATAATTAACTTCTTAAGTCAAAATGACTGTTAGCAGCTTTTATTTACAGTAAGGTAGAGATATTAAAGTGAGAAATATAGCAAAGAGGTTTAAAAAAATCTCCTAGCTACAAATACCCTAAGTCCTAATCCTAGTGCCTCCAGACTGAAAATTCTAATCCAAAAGCAAATCTCACCAGAATCCAAGGTCCTAATAAGGAAGCTGAAATCCAAAGAGCCAGAAGATGCTGAAAAACCACTGAGAACCTTCAGCACACAAAGCCAAGACTGCCAAGAATATCACCAAAGCTCATACTGAAGAGGGTGTCCCACCCTGAAGTAGGGGGAGGGAGAGGAGGAGGGGGGAAGAAAGGTGGAAGGAGAGAGAGAGAGAGAGAGAGAGAGAGAGAGAGAGAGAGAGAGAGAGAGAGTCAGTCTTCACCAAAGAGCCAAGGAAGGAAAAATTTTTTCTCCTCTGTCTCACCTTTTATAGCCCTTTTAACATGTCACTTCCTGACTCTCTCCCACTTCACTGCCCATGGAGTGGCAGTGCTTGTGGCCTTTGAGGGTGTGAACTTTTTTTTTCATAGTAAGTTACTTTTGAACTCACTTAGTGACTTATTAAGTATTAAGTAGGGGTACTTTTAGTTCTAGATTGATTAACTCAAAATAGACAAAGAGAATTTTAAAAATCCTTTTCTTCCTCCTTCCTTTCCTCCTTCCTCCTTCCTTCCTTCTTTCCTTTCATGTGGAAACTTTCTAAATCACTGTGAATCCCAAAAATTCATCTTCCTGTGAACCAATTAGATAATAAGCTTCTGACCTCAAGCAAGAAATTCCATGTACAATAGAAAATGGAATCTAAGCTTGTACTCAAAGACTTTGCATCTTGGTAAAACCTGACATCATCTGACCATTGAGAAAAACAAGGTAACCTTCATACCACAGCAAAGCATAATCAGGAGAAACCTACCATGGTACAGATTTTGACCATGCTTTAGAGGAAAGTATGTCGAATCAGGAGTCAGGAGATCTAGGTCCTTGTCCGAGGTCTGACATGAAATCTTTTGTGTGAACTAAGACAACTGACTTCATTCCTTGAGCCTCCGGATCCTCCTTTTGAAAATGAGGACATTGAACTAAATGACCTCGAAGACCCTTTCCTGCTCTAGAATTGTCTGATTTCTAAGAGAAGGCAATCGTGTTTATCAGAGAGTGTCAGCCTCTAAACTCTCAGGTTGGCAGCTGCTCTCTGCCCAATCTTTTTGCACCTGAAATGAATGAGAAGCCTACTGACCTTTCTGCCTCATTTAGCAAATTCCTCCAGCCTCTGCCACTGAGATTTCCTGGCCTCTGCCAAGCAGGCTCCAAAGAAATCAATCCCACCCCCAATTCCCTTGGCCTACTGAAAAGGACGGAGCTGGTCTCATAATTAGAATATCAGGGAATGAGACGCCAAGGCCCAGGCGCCAGCTCTGATAAATATGTAGCATATGGCGTGCACACGGCAAACCCAACTTTGGCTCCCCACAAATGACACCAGCGACACAGGGAATTACAGGAACATTTGACCAGTCAGCAATCCCTGCAGAAGGTGCTATTTACAGAAGTCAGCTAAGCTGATAGATGATCCTGGAACTGATCTTTGTTGGGGGGTGGTAGGGGCAGGGAGGAAACAGAGGGGAAAACAAAAAAAATCACTCAAGGTTAGAACCAGATTTTCCTAGGAAAATAGCACAGGAGGAATAGTGTACTGCCTAAGTAAATAAATTTAGAGTTTAGCAGCAATTGGGGTCCAAAGGAGGGGAGGGAAGAGAGGAGAGAGGGAAAAAGAGAGAAGAGAGAGAGAGAAGAGAGGAGAGAGAGAAGAGAGGAGAGGAGAGGAGAGAGAGAGAGAGAGAGAGAGAGAGAGAGAGAGAGAGAGAGAGAGAGAGAGAGAGAGAGAGAGAGAGAGAGAGAAATAATTTCCATGAATAACCTTAGAACTAGAAGGGTTTTTTCACTTTTTCTTTAGGACAATGAATAGAAAAAGTCAAAAGGACTTTAGAATTCAGGGTGTCAGACCTAAAAAGGAATGTAGAATATGGAATTTCAGAGCTGGTAGGGTCTAGAAGGCTGAGAGAGATCTTAGAGCCCAGAGTGTCAGAGCTGAGAGGGACCTTAGAACCCAGAATATTAGATCTGGGAGGGCCTTAGGACATGGAATGTTAGAACTTCTGTGAGGGGCCTTAGAACATAAAATGTCAGAGCAGTCCCCTCTGAGCTCTGACATTCTCTGACTCAAGCTATAGCTCTCCCTTTCCTGCAGTCTATTTCTACCTATTATTACCTTCCTCTCCCCAGTGAGAAGTGTGGATGACAGCAGGAAATTGAAGCAATTGCTTTCTGCTCATGCTGAGCTGAAGAAAGGCTCCTGTACACAAAGCAGGTAGAATCAGGGTTAAAGAAAGCTGGGATGGGAGTGTGAAGAGATATAGACTAGCTGCCCAGTGGGAGAAGGCTACAGCAGATTACCCTAGTAAGTACTCTGACATGCAGTGATGAGCTGCAGGGGGGAGTGGGGTGAGGGGAGGCTGCTCAGAATGAGCTAAAGCCAAAGCTTCTCAAATATATAGAGAGGTTCTGGGGAACAGAAACACTCTGAGAACATTCAGTGCCAGACCTGAGAGGGGCACTGGATTCAAAGCCACAAGACCTGGGTGCAAGGCTGGATTGGACAAGGAATCAGAAGGGTTGGGGGTGAAGTTGGGACTCTACCACCAACTAGTTATGTGAACTTGGGCAAGGTTTTTCTGTTTCCTAGGCCTTAGGTTCCTGTTCTAGAAAATGGAGGAAAGAACTGAAAGATTGGAGGCTCAGTGGATTGAGAGCTGGGCCTAGAGACAGGAGATCCTGGGTTCAAATGTAGCTTCAGACACTCTAACTGCATGATCTCGAGCAAGCCACTTAATCCAATTACTTAGCCCTTACCACTCTTCTGCCTCAAAACTGAGGCTTAATATCAATTTTAAGATTCAAGGTAAGTTCAAATCTGACCTCAGACACTTCCCAGCTGTGTGACCCTGGGCAAGTCACTTGACTCCCATTGCCTAGCCCTTACCACTCTTCTGCCTTGGAGCCAATACATAATATTAACTCCAAAATGGAAGGTGAGGTTTAAAAAAAATAGGTTAAAGGGGTCCCTCTGATGGCTCTGGGTATAAGATTCTTGTTGCATTGCCCATATACAGAATTAGGTTCACAGTCCTAGGGCACCAATTATAGAATTATACCGTGAGAAGGAGCACCAGCAGACACCAGCACTTGCAGTCACAGGGGAGCAGAGGACCCTGGTCATAGTTCCAAAGGGTAAAAGAATGCTTGAAGTTACTCACAGACCAGAGCACAGACCCAAAGAGTGTTAAACACACCTCTCCTTACATCAAACCACCTTGCAAGAACTGAAAGCAAATAGATCACCATTGCCAGCTCTAAAGGCAGCTGTAGAAAGAACTTAAAGCTTGGAACAATGTTCCCTTCACCACAGTTACAAAGTTCAACTTTAACACTTTTTTTAAACTAAAAGAAAAGGAAAAGGAAAAGACAGGAAAGTGAGCAAACAACAACAACAAAAAAGAAACAATGTAGAAAGTTATTTTGGTGACAGGGTAGACTCACTCAGAAAAAGACCACAAAGTCAATACTGTTGCATCCAAAGCCTCCAAGAAAAATAAGAATTGCTCTCAAGTCCCCAAAAGATTAATGGAAGAGCTCAAAAAGGATTTAAAATATCAAATAAGAGAATTAGAAAATATGTAAGTGATATAGGAAAATTGTGTAAAAAGAGTCAACAGCTTGGTAAAGGAGGCACAAAAAATATTGAAGAAATTAGTATCTTAAAAAACACAGTGGACCAATTAGTAAAAAAGGTTACACAAATCCAAAGAATAGAAACATTTTTTTAAACCCTTACCTTCTGTCTTGGAATCAATACTGTGTATTGGCTCCAAGGCAGAAGAGTGGTAAGGGCTAGGCAATGGGGGTTAAGTGACCTGCCCAGGGTCACACAGCTGGGAAATGTCTGAGATCATATTTGAACCCAGGACCTCCCGTCTCTAAGCCTGGCTCTCAATCCACTGAGCTACCCAGCTGCCCTTGAAACATTTTTTAAAAAGAAGAATTAAATGGAAAAAGTTGTACAAAAAAACAATGAAGAGAAAAACTTCTTGAAAGACAGAATTGGCTAAATGGGAAAAGAGGTGCAAAAATTCACTGAGGAAAAGAACTCTTTACAAAGTATAAATTTCTCAAATGGAAAAGGAGGTGCAAAAGTTCCCTATATGTATATAGGACCTATATGTACAAAAATCTTTAAAGTAGCTCTTCTTAGTGGGGTAAAGATTTGGAAAGTGAGAGGAAATCAATCAAATGGGAATGACTGATTAAGTTATATTAAGTGATTGTAATGGAATACTATTGTGCTGTAAGAACTAGAAAGTAAGAAGAGCTCAGAAAAACCTGGAAAGACTTATATGAACTGAAACAGAATGAAAGAAGTAGGACCAGGAGAATATTGTATAGTAGGAATACTCAAATGAACATTGTGAATAACAGATATTCTCTGCAATACAATGATACAAAACTATCCCAAAGGACTCATAATAAAAAATGCCATCTGCTTCCAGAGAAAAAGAACTGAGACCAAACAGACCAAAGCAAATTTTTTCACTTTCTTAATTTTTTTCTATTTAAGTTTCATTCCACAAAAGGATTAATATGGAAAAAAATGATTTATATGATTGTACATGTAAAATCCATGTAAGATAGCTTACTATTTCAAGCAGGAAAAAGGGAGGGAGAGAGAGAATTGAGATTCAATGTTCTTTGAAAAATATTGGAAACTATTTTTACATGTAATTGGGGAAAAATCAAATAAAATTAATATCTTAAAAATTATTAATGAAGGGTTTAGCACATTGTCAATGTTTAATGCTTGTTTCCTTCCATTGCACTCCCTCCCAAAGACCTGGAGAGCATAACCTCTTTGGCTCAGGAACTCCCAGAGGACCTAATATCTGAGTACCCCACATGGCACTAGTTGCCAGGCTTCCTCCACCTTATATACTATCCTGCTAAAATATAGGTGTCATAGGCTTCCACTGACCACTTACCTTTCCATTTCTGGAAACAGAATCAGATCAATACTGACATAGATCCTAAAAAAAAATGTTTGTGTGTGTATGCATTACACATGTATATTAGCTTATAGGCATGTGTGGTGTGTTTACACATACATGCATGTTCATAGACAACACAACAATATTAATATCAATATATTATATGGTACAATAAATATAATGTGACATAATATTATATTATGTGATATAATATATAACACAGCATGATATGACATAATGTAATGTAATGTGATATAACATATGATACAATATAATATGATAATATATGTAATATAATATGATGTGATATATGATGTAAAATAATATGATATGATAGAGTATAGTATAACGTAAGGATTAAAATAGGAGTTTTGACAAAATAAGAGAACAGCTTTTAATAACTTAAGTTTTAATGAGAATATAGTAGAGTTGTAAATTAATATTATCCCTTTAAGTCAGAGAAAAGAAAACTTCTAGCATCTTTTAACAATTAACAATTTAATTTATTTAAAATAGAGATAGTAAAATGAATATAGTAAAGGAAAGAAATATAGGACAGAGGTAGGGAAATAAATTTCCTAATACCTAACTAGCTATCCTATAACTATCTATAACTGCCTATAATTACTATCTAATGCTGCCTATATTTATCTATAACTGCCTATAACTATCACTAATAACAACCACTCCAAAAAGTTCCAACCCAATCAGTGTTTAATCCAACCCCAATTAGATCTGTCAACAAAGACCAACCACCTTCCAAAAAAATTCAAGGAAGGGGAAAAAAAACCTTATAGCCCAAACCAAAAGCCAAACAGCCCTCTAAAGGCTAAAGCCAGAAGCCCTCTTAGTAAGCTCAGGCCTGCCTTTATATTCCAGCAACTAAATGCCAACCACCAACTAACTAATCACCAACTCACACCACCAGCAACCAACCCCCAAGGACCAATTCATGCCCAGTAGCCAACTTCCTGCAAATGCCAGTCCTGTCAGCAACTGACTCCCCCCTGTCAGCAACTGACTGCCCAATTGCCAGTCTTAACTGTCTCTATGGTTTCTCCTTCCTGTCTCTATGGTTTCTCCTTCCTATCACTGTGGGCTCGTTAATCCCTATGGTCAGAGGACCTCCAAGCCTCTGGTTAAAGAAATTTAAAAATTCCTTTTTATAATAGTATTGTAAAAATGGAGATTTGAACCTCAGACTTCAATCCCCAGAAGTCCTTGTGAGTTCCCAAATTGCCCTTTAATCTCCCTGAATCTCACCTGAGTGCAAGATCACAAATTATTATTTAAAGGGACTCCACCTACTGCTCACTCTCTCGGCACATGTGGGTTGACCAGGCACAATGTAGAGTGAATGGTTGTGAATGGGCTCTCTAGGCCTAGATACATGCTTTCTTATTTTGTATTTTCTTTAATTCTTAATCTTTAATAAACCTGTAAAATATAATATTTTAGCAGAGAAACTAATTTTAACTGTTATAGTATAGTATAGTATAGTATAGTATAGTATAGTATAGTATAGTATAGTATAGTATAGTATAGTATGGCAGAGTATGGTATGGTACGGTATGGTATAGTATGGTATAATATATATATATATGCACAAATATATATAATATAATATAGTATAGCATAATATAATATTCTCCCCAGATCTCCATATGCCATTGCAGTGACTTTCCAAACTACAACACTCCTCTCTGACCACTACTTCCCAAAATATATTGTCTCCTATTAAAATAGAAGCTCCTTGAGGAAGGGGCTTATTTCCCCTTTTGCTTTTCTATCCTTAGTCTTCTATAGAATGCTTAGCACAGAGACCCAAATTAGTCTTTGGTCCTGTGATTTCACTAATACCGGGAACTTCAGGAGGAAATCTCCTTTACCCATACAGTTCAGCACCTTTTCTACAATTTATTTCTAAGCTGACTAGAGTACTGGAGGGTTAAGTGATAGTGCTGGAGGTCACCCCAATGTATGTGTCAGAAGTGGGACTTGAACCTGAGTCTTCCTGCTCCACATGTATGGCCCCAGTCCTCCCCATGTCATATTTATCAAAGTTTTTTTTTTTAACCTTTTCCTTCTTTCTTGCTATCAGTTCTAAGACAGAAGAAGAATAAGGTATTGGCAATCATGGTTAAGTGAATTTCCCAGGATCACACAAGTAGGAAATGTCTGAGGTCAAATTTGATCCCAGGACCTCCTGACTCCAGGTCTGGTGCTCTATTCACTGTACTACCTAGTTGCTCCCATCAATGCATTTTCCTTCACTCCTATACCAGACTTGATGTAGTCTATAAGCTCCATTGCACTCTACAAGTCTGTAATTTTCTGCATTCCCAAGTTGTGTGAGTTTAGACAAATCACTGATGAGTCAGTTTCCTAGTATATAAAATGAGTATAAAAGAAACTAGCTGGAAGAGACCTTGGAAATCACTTAACTGTAAGGATCATTGACTCAGGGCAGGATTCTCCTCTGGGCTATGCCTTCCTGCATGGCTCACTCTAGAGGGTCTTCCTCCTACAGAGGGGCTTTCCCCCTGCCTCTTTAGAAACTGTTGTACATTTGTGATCTTAAGGCATCACAGGAAGAATATTAATGTTAAGAAGGCAACAAGCATTTATTAAACATTTACTGTGTACCAGACACTATCCTAAGTGTTTGGGGATGTGAATACAAGCAAAAAGAAAGATAGTCTCATGCTTAATATAGGCTTCTGAAAGAATCACTCCAGGACAGAATCAGAGACATTTTGTGATCCTCATCATTGAAGTAATAGTAACAGAAGTAACAAAAATAACCAGCATTTACAATAAATATGCATTTAATAATATATTATTCATATAGATAAATACTATTATAATAAAATATATAATAAAAATAACCAGTACCTTGGGACTTACAAGGCATTTTATACATAGTATCTTATTTGATTTTCACAACAATGCTTAGAGATGGGTACTATTATTATCTCCCTCTTGTAATTGAGGAAACTGAGGTAGATCGGTTAAGTGACTTGCCCAAAATCACACAGCTAGAATTTGAGGCAGAATTTGAATTCAGGTCTTCTCAGTTCCAGGCCAAACACTTTATTCTCTGGACTACTTATAATAATGTACTTTGGTGATTTAGCTATGACAAAGTATCTGTCCTCATGGAGTTTATAGTTTAACAGAATATGGCACATAGACAGGTGACTGAGATACACAGTATTATATGGAGTCAGTATAGTACAATGGAAAAGAGATTTGGAGTTGGAGGACCTGGATTCAAATCCTGAGTCTGACGCTAACTACCTCTGTACCTTTGGATGAGTCACTTAACCTTCCTGGGCCTCAGTTTCTTCATCTGTAAAATAAAGCTATTTGACTAGCTAATCTCTGAAATCCCTTCCAGCCCCAATGATTTTATACAAATGTCAAAAACCTAAAAGAGGAGCAAAGTGTTAGGTGAGGTCAGCGAGAAAAGTCATTACCCCTACAGAGTAGCTGATATTCATGGAACACTTTAAAATTTCAAAATGATTCATGTTTATTAGTTCACCTGGCCCTCACAACTACTCTATAGGATATTTCTCTCTCCCTTTTTATAGATGAGAAACCTGAGGACAGAGACATTTCATAAATTGTCTAAGGTCAACTTTTGTACAAGCCAGTGGACTTGCTTGTCGGTGATGGGAGTAATAGGGGAGAGAAGAGGGGAGGGAAAGAAAATAAATCATGTAAACATGGAAAAAATATCTCTAGTAAATAAATAAATAAATTGTCTAAGGTCACAGTATATGTTGGGTGAAATGTGAAATAACTGAGTAAACAAGGATGTGAGTTATTGTACATATCAATTCATTATGCAATGCATGCCAATTGCACAACAAATTGGGACCAGGACCCCTCAGCTTGGCACCGGACCTTGAATACAGAGGAGACACAGATTTTTATACATTAAAAGAAAGCAATTCACAGGATATAAACTAGGATACAAGATTAGGTAATGTGATTCCTAGCTGGAAGGAAGATTAGGGGGTTTCCGACTTGGGTGGGGGGAGTTGAAACTGGTAAGATTCTCTGAAATCAGAAAAAGAGGTGGTCCACCTCCCCAGCCCCCCAATCCCCACCAAGGGTTCATATTCAATCAAAGGAACAAGAAACAGTAACAGCAATCAGTACAGGGTCAGTTTTCAGATAACACATGGGTTACTTTAGATGTGTAACTGTGAGAAAACTCCTTGGGTCAGTCTTTAGCTTTGAGTTTCTGGTCATTATAACTAGGACCTTAGTTAAAGGGTCTCTAAGCAACAGGTAGAAATGGTCCAGTTTCCCAGCCATGCAAGGCTAGGTTCAAACAATGCAATAAAGTTTTCTCAGAATTCCCACGATTGAATAAATTTTTCTCACAAGGCAGAAATTGGACAATGTAACAGTTAAAATTAGTTTCTCTGCTAGAAGTATTATATTTTTAGAGGTCTATTAAAGATTAAGAATTAAAGAAAATACAAAATAAGAAAGCTCGTGTTTAGACCCAGAGAGCCCATTCCCAATCACTCACTCTTCATCCTGCCTGGTAGAGCCTCCTGTACCCAGATGCAAAAGCCGAGAGTGCAAGAAGAAGGCGGAGTCAGTTTAAAAACAATTTCTGTTCTCAGCCCATGTGGGAATTCAGGTGAGGTTACAAAGCATTCTGGGAAGTAGCAAGGAATTGTGGGGATTTAAGTCAGGGGTTCAAATCTGCATTTTTACAACAAGAGCCACAGTTGAATAAAGGGAACTGGACTAGATTCAAATTTAAATCACAAGATGGAGTCTGTTCTTACAACTAAGTCAGTTCTTAATTAATCTTATATTTGAACCAAATCATATCATTAACCATCACCAATCATTAGAATTTAACAACAGATCAGTCATTTTTATTGTCTCACTGGACTCTCCTTCCCCCTACCACACACACACACACACACACACTCTTTTTTTTTTTAACCCTTCCATTGTGGGATTAATACTTAGATTCCAAGGCAGAAGAGTGTGTAAGGACTAGGCAAACAGTGACTTGTCCAGGGTCACACAGTGAGGAAATGTCTGAGGTCATATTTGAACCCATGACCTTCCATCTCTGGGTCTGACTCCCTATTCCCTGAGCCACCTAGCTGCCTCTCACGTATGTAAAAATTAAATTAGACTCTAGTAATAGAAACATTATATTTTATGAGGTTTATTAAGGATTATTAGAAATCAAGGAATAAAGAAAATACAAACAAGAAAACCATGTGCCTAGGGCTGATTAGCATATTAACCCCCCTCCCCCTCCTTAGCTTACTCACTACATTCTTGCAAATGGGAGAGAGACTAGAAGTGAGTCAGAGAGCCAGTTAAATACTCATTGTGATCTCGCCCAGGTGGAGACTCAGGTGAGATTATAGGGAATTCTGTGAAATACCAAGGACTTCTGGGGAGTGAAGTCTAGGGTTCAAATCTCCATTTTATATATACATACTCTTACACAGAGTAATTTTAGCTGCCTTCACTCTCACCCCCATCTGTCACCTTTTTGGTTCTATAACTAGAACTTAGATGGGGGGGCCCCTAATGATCTTAAGGATGGGAAAACCATTTCTAGGAGTGCGTATTTTTATGTGTGACTGAATTGACGATTACATGCACCTTACATTGAGTTCTGCCTGTCCCTTTGCACACACTATGCCTTCAATGCTGATTCTTTCCCCATTTACTCAGTGAATTTACAGCTATCTTCCAAAGCTCAACGTCAGTATTATCACAAAAAGTATTTCCTAATTCTCCAGGTTAGTAATGACACAGCATACCGGTTAACAATAACTAGTTACTAATAGCACAGCAGCCAGTGTTAAGAGTTAGCTGTGTAGGTCATCTCCCTCCGAGATTCTCAGCTCCCTAAGGACAGGACCTCTGTCCCA
This sequence comes from Monodelphis domestica, assembly GCF_027887165.1. Taxonomy (NCBI): domain Eukaryota; kingdom Metazoa; phylum Chordata; class Mammalia; order Didelphimorphia; family Didelphidae; genus Monodelphis; species Monodelphis domestica. The sequence continues at coordinate 385,396,278 of NC_077230.1, read as the reverse complement.
TCTCAACTTTTGTATTTGACCTCAGCAAGTCACTTTTGTATAAACTTTTATATTAAGTTTTCTCCTCTATCAAAATGAGAAAGCTCAACACTACCCCTTATTGTCCTAAGACAGGAACAATAAGATCTTTCCCAATCTCTGCCTTTGTGATTTCTTATGGTAAAATAATACTTCATAAAATTCCCATGTCATCATCTTTTCAGCCATTCCCCAAGTGATGGGTGCCCCATTAGTTTCCATTTCTCTTCTATGATAAAAAAAATGTTTTTATGGATATTTTTGTATATATGGACTTTTCCCATCTTTCTTTTGTTTCTTTTAGCAGTTCTATGTTTCACAGCTCCACCAGCAGTGCATTATAATGGGCCTGCCTGTCTGAATTCTCTGTGACAATATTAATGGTTTTTTTGGTTCACTATGACAATCAGATGGGTGTGTAAAGATTAAAATTTAGGGGAGAGAGGGAGACTGAGGCAGGTAGAAATTAGTTTCTCTCTGCAAGGAATATATATTTTTTTAGAGGTTTATTAAAGTTAAGGATTAAGAATATACAAGTAAGAAACATGTGCCTAGGCCAGAGGCCTAGACAAAATAACCTCACATCATGGAAGAGACGCCTCTGCTCCAAAAACGGAAGTCCAAAAAGGGCCGAGCCCTTCAAAAGCCTTTGCTTAAATATCTTCTCGATCTCGGCCCAGGTGAGATTACAAGGCATTCTGGGGAAGTGGAGCAAAGGCTCATGGGGATTGTAGTCCTGTATTCAAGTCTATTTTTTACATCCCCCCGTGTGATCATTTGTGGAAAAATTAATTTTTCCCCAAAAGGATCATGAAAACAAAATCAACTTAAAAGATTACAATAGTGTGAGGATAAGAGAAAAAAGAATAAAACCAATAATTTCTGAACACATTGACAAAAAGCCGTTAGGGGGCAGTCCCCTTTGGCATAAAAGTATACATACAAATAAATGTTCAATCAACCACACCCAAAGTTCAATTTTGTGCAACTTGTGGTCTGGAGGCTTCTTCATGGTGGCTTCTCCAACAGTTCAGTTCTGGATTCAGAGAGGTAGCATCTTCTTCACCTAAAATTCTTCTCAAAAGGAATTTAAACTTTGCAATTTAAATAATGATATTTTTTACATTCCCCCGTGTTGTGGGTGATTGAAAGATTCAGAATCAGTTAGGGATGCATGGCTGAGGTATGAGGTATATGAATCAATTGGCAAGAGATATGCAAGGCTTTCTCACCAAAAAATGAGATCCATTTCCTCTTTGTATCTGGCCATGATCACTGTGAGTAGAAGGCAAATGAATTGAACAAGGTTAACAATTTTTTCCTCTTTAAAAATACAGTAGTACAACTATGTAGATATCAAAATCCCCAAAATTCTCAATAGCCCAATTAATTACAATAGCAAACAAACACACTTTCATATTTCACATAAGTTGCTGTATGACATTTTTAAAACCTATGAATTGATGGACATTTGTCACAATTTTTACAAACATAGCAATCTTTCAACCTTGGTAATAAACATAATTTTTTTTAAACAAAGTAAAACTCATCTAGGGTTAAGAACATAATCAAGAAATCTATATATCATCCTGGTAGAAGTAAAATAGTGAGCTGAAGAGCATAAATAAAGGGGTGCTCCTTGTTCTTGGAGGCTTTTCCCAAGGGTACAAATGCCCTGAAATTAACTGCCCAACTTCCATTCACATGTGGGAAGGTTGGGGGTTATAAAATGCATTTCACTTCAGCTACTAGAATGGGCCTTACCTCGTGGTAGGGGCAGGCAAAAATAACCAGACTGTTAAAAAAAATTCCAAAATCATATTTAAAAAACCCTTAAAATCAAATCATTTGAGGTATTTAGCACATTACATTTTCAAAGGTTGTTAATACAATTATAACCAGTTCTGAAGCATCTATCCTCGGCAAAATAGAAAAAAGCTGTTTTTTTTTTCATATATGGGCTTATTCACAATAATATTTGTTCAACACAGTTATAGGGGGAAAACAACAGAATTTCAAAACTCAGTACATTCAAAATAAATTCAATCAACCTTCAGTTCAAGCAGAATAATATTGAATCCAGTAATATATGAACTTAAAATCACAAAGTTAAACCTTAAACAAAAAATGCAATAGAATACAGAGATTTTTTTATAAACCATTAGAGTCTGAAATGCCTTAGAATATAGCCTTTAGCCTCTTCAAAGTTCCTTGGGGTTTTTTTTTGTTTGTTTGTTTTTAATTATCCATTTAAATGTCTATTGTCCGAAGGTAGAGTAGTAAAGGCTAGGCTAAGGGGTTCAAGGGATCCGTCCAGGGCCCCATAGCTGGGAAGCATTGGAGGCCAGATTTTAACTAGAGACCTCCTGTCTCTGGGCCTGGCTTCCAGTTCGCTGGGCCACCCATTTTCCTCCCCAAAGTTAAAGTTGAATCTTTGGGCTGAGTCTGCTCCCAGACGGGCAGGTAAAATCAATGAAATTGCCAGAAGAGTCAAAAATCCTTTTAAACAGCCCATTGCTATTTAGGTTTCTGTTTGAAAAGTCTGTTTCTTCTCTCTAGTCTTTTCTCTCTTTCCCCTCTCTGATCCCGCAGTGGCCAATACCCCCAGCCACGTGGAGGCTTAGCCTAAGGGAAAATCTCCTTTCCCTCTGGTCTCACCCCTCCGCCCACGTGGCCAATACTGTTACCAGCTGGTCGCAATGAGTCCTGAGCGATCTGCTCCAAGGATCTGGGTGATGAGCCGGCTGGGTCGGGCTCCTGGGTCTGGGGCACAGAAATAGGCAGGCAGCGGGCGGTGAGAGGCCAGGAGCAGGAGCGGCTGCGGGGGTGGGCAAGGCCGGGACCAGGTACCAGGTGAGGATGATCAGGGCTGCAGGCTGCAGGCAGGAAGCGGCGGGGCCGCTTTCTAGGTACTAGCTATTAAAACTGAATTTAAGATCAGAAAAGAAATCAGAAGACTGAAAGTTCTTTATCCCTTCGTGGTCGCCAAACTGTAAAGATTAAAATTTAGGGGAGAGAGGGAGACTGAGGCAGGTAGAAATTAGTTTCTCTCTGCAAGGAATATATATTTTTTTAGAGGTTTATTAAAGTTAAGGATTAAGAATATACAAGTAAGAAACATGTGCCTAGGCCAGAGGCCTAGACAAAATAACCTCACATCATGGAAGAGACGCCTCTGCTCCAAAAACGGAAGTCCAAAAAGGGCCGAGCCCTTCAAAAGCCTTTGCTTAAATATCTTCTCGATCTCGGCCCAGGTGAGATTACAAGGCATTCTGGGGAAGTGGAGCAAAGGCTCATGGGGATTGTAGTCCTGTATTCAAGTCTATTTTTTACAGGTGTGAGGTAAGAACTTCAGAATTGGTTTTGTTTTTTTTTAAACCCTGACCTTCTGTCTTAGAATCAATACTATGTATTGGTTCCAAGGCAGATGAGTGATAAGGGCTAGGCAATGGGGGTTAAGTGACTTTCCCAGGGTCACAAAGCTAGGAAGTATCCGAGGTCAGATTTGAACCTAGGACCTCCCATCTCTAGTCCTGGCTATCAATCCACTGAGCTACCCAGCTGCCTCCCAGAATTGTTTTAACTTGAATTTTTCCAGTTATTAGTGTTTTAGAATTTTTTTTCATGTTTGCTGATAGTTTATTTTTTTGTTTTTGTTTTTGGAGAATTCCTTGCTTTTGATCATTTACCTGTTGGGACATGGCCCTTTTTTATGTATTTAAATCAATTTCCTCCATATATAGGATATTAGGCCTTTAACAGAAAAACTTGGTATATACAATTTTTTTCCTTGTTAATTCCCTTTCTAATTTTAGTCATACTGATTGTGTTTGTATAAAAGTCTTTCAATTTTATTTGACAAAAATAGTTAATTTTCTCTGTTGTTATCCTCTCTGTCCTTTCTTTGGTCATGAACTTTCCTCTATCTATAATTGTGAAAAATGTCTCTTTCCTGTTTCCTCTTTGTTTATGATGACACCTTTCATATCAAGGTCATGTATCAATTTAGTGACCGTTTTGGTATATGGTATGAGATGTTGGTCTAATCTTATTTTTGCCAGACTGATTTCCAGTTACCCCAGTAGTCTTTGTGGAATAGCGAGTACCTGTTCTATTTAGTAGCTAAGGCCATTGAGTTTCTTGTATTCTCAGCTATTGTACTGGTTTGCTTCTGCATCTTGTGTCTTAATCTGTCCTGTAGATCAACTTTTCTAATTTTTAATTAGCAAAGAATAGTTGTGATGATTAATACTTTGTTATATAGTTTGAAATCTGGTACTTCTCAACTCCCTTACCATTAAGAAAAATCTCCTTTGAGATTCCTGGCTTTATGCTCTTCCATATGAATGATCATTTTTTCTAAGTCTACAATGTGATACTTTGGTGGTTTGCTTGGGATGTCACTGAGAATGTAAATTAATTTAGAGAGCATTGTCATTTTTATTATAGTGGAAAAGCCCAATCATGAATAATTAACATGACTCCAATTATTAGTTTGTTTTTATTTCTATAATGTGTTTTGTAGTCATATTTGTGTAATTCCTCTGCCTGTGTTGGTAGGTGGACCACAACACGTTTAACATATTTTGTGGTTATTTTAAATGGAATTCTTTCTATTCCTACTGTCTTGTAGGTCTGTGGTATTATTGGTAATATAAAAAATATTAATGATTTATGTAAGTTTATTTGATATCCTGCTTCTCTGCTGAAGTTATTGTTTCAATTAAATTTTCAGTTAAATCTCTAGGGTTCTCTAAGTAGAGCATCTTATCATTTGCAAAAAGTGATAATTTGGTTTCCACTTCGCCTGTTTATTCCCTCAATTTATCTTTCTTGTCTTATTGATATAGATAACATTTTTAGCACCATATCAAATAATGCTTTACCCTAGTCTTCCTGGAAAAACCTAGAATGTTCCTCTAATACTGATACTACCTTTTGGTTTTAGATAGATACTATTAATCATACTAAATGCAGGACCACTTATTCTATGTTCCTTAATATCTTTTCACAGAAATAGCTATTGTTTTTTTGTCAAAATTTTTGGAGAATTATTAATATAATTTTGTGCTTTTAAATGTTTTTGGTATGAATATGCTCTATTATGTACATAATATATAACCTTTTTAATATGCTACATATATTTTTGCTATTTTATTCATTTTTTATGTCTGTCTTTTCCACTTTGTGTCACCCTGATTAACATATTATGATTATATTTGTATCATAAAAGAAATCTGATGGGATTCCTTATTTTTTCTATCTTGGAATTAATTATTGTTTTGATATTTGATGGAATTCATTTATAAATGCCTCTGATACTGAGGCTTTTTCCCCCTTTGGCAGATTATTTATTTATTTATTTAAAACCCTTACCTTCCGTCTTGCAGTCAATACTGTGTATTGGCTCCAAGGCAGAAGAGTGGTAAGGGCTAGGCAATGGGGATCAAGTGACTTGCCCAGGGTCACACAGCTGGGAAGTATCTGAGGTCAATTTTGAACCCAGGACCTCCCGTCTCTAGGCCTAGTTCTCAATCCACTGAGCTACCCAGCTGCCCCCTGGCAGATAATTTATGACATTCAATTTTTTTTCTGGTTTTACTTTAAATTCTTTATTTCTTTAGATATTTACATTATTTGTTAAACTATAATTTATTTTTTTTTTTAAACCCTTACCTTCTGTCTTGGAGTCAATACTGTGTATTGGCTCCAAGGCAGAAGAGTGGTAAGGGCTAGGCAATGGGGGTCAAGTGACTTGCCCAGGGTCACACAGCTAGGAAGTGGCTGAGGCCAGATTTGAACCTAGGACCTCCCATCTCTAGGCCTGGCTCTCAATCCACTGAGCTACCCAGCTGCCCCCTATAATTTATTTATTAACAATCATCAAAAAATAATTTAAAATATCCTAAATATTTTTAAATTCTTTATTTTTTAAATTCTTTATTTCTTCTTTTAATCTAGGTATTTTTTATTTTTGCAAATGTTTATACATTTCATTTAGACATTTTAGTGTTATATAATTCTGTAAAATAATTTTGCATAAAGTACTACTTAACTTCATCCTACAATTTCTGGTATGTTATCATATTATTGTCATTTTTTTCTAGGATTTGTTCTCTAACTCACTAATTTTTTTTTTAACCTTTACCTTCTATTTTAGAACCAATACTAAATATCAGTTCCAAGGTAGAAGAGCAGTAAGGGCTAGGCAATTAGGGTGAAGTGACTTGCCCAGGGTGACAAAGCTAGGAAGTGTTTAAACCCAGGTCCTCTGGGCTCCAGATTTGGCATTCTAGCTACAGGGCTACCCAGCTGCCCCATACCCACTAATTCTTTAGGATTAAGTTGTTTTGTATTCATTTAAATTTGGATACTTTCTTCAAAGGTGATTTATTGATCATCATTTTTATTGCAGTAAAGGTTGTCTTTAGTTTTTTTGCTTTTCTGCCCTATATATCAGACAGTTTTTTGACTAGTTCAGGTGAAAGAGAGGTTCAAATGTCAGCTTCTCTTCTCCCCCTACCCCCTCCTCCTTGTTTGTGTAAATATCTACTTGGGGCCCTCTCACTTTGTGAGATAATTTTCTCTAATCTTCCTTCCCTCATACCCCACCTCATTCTCAACCACTCTATATATTCTTCTTCCTCTTTCTTTCCATTTTTCTCTTAAGATAGCAAATTACAAAATAGATATTATAGATAGTATATATAACTATAGATATAATAGATAACAGAATCACTCCCAGACTTTCTCTAATGAGATAGTGTTTGGCTTGGAATTAGGAAAATATGAGTTCATATACAGTCTCCTCAGACACTTACTAGCTGTATGATCCTGGGCAAGTCACTTAATTATGTTGGACTTAGTTAATCATCTGAAAAATGAACTGGAGAAGAAAATGGCCAAACACTTGAGGACCTTTGTATAAAGCATTAGATATGACTGAACAATAACAAATGACCTCAGGATGTGTGTTCTTCCCCTATAATTGTAACCAGTTTCTTCTTGTTTTTTTTTTTTAATTGTTCATTCATGCCTACTTTTTTATGATTCTTAAAAATCAAATATGATATCTTATTTATTTGTAAAGTATAATATTTGTAAGGCATCTAACCTAGTGTCTGACACATTGTTATTGTTCAGTCATTTCAGACATTTCTGACTCTTGTGAAGATTGGATTTGGCTCTCTCCTGATTATAACAATGAAGGTACTTAGCTCTTCTCTTCCCTGATTGTGAAGATTTAAATTGTTATTCATGTCTATTTTTAGATTTTAATCCCCATAAGTATAAACATCCTATTTAAAAGTTAAGTATGGGGACCTGCCTATTTTTAGATTCAATCACAAAAAGTAAAAACAGGTACTTAAAAGTTAAGTAAGAAGATCTGCCCATTTAGATCTAATCACCAAAAGTGCAAATATCACACTTAATCATGAAGTGGGAGGTCTGTGACCTATGTGCACAATATTGGGTAATGAATCAGAATTGACAAAGACCTTCTGGGCAGTCCTAGAGCAGAGCATCAGCTGTGATTGATAGATGTAAAATTAGGGGAAGGCACAGGAAGTGACACAAGAGAAATTGTCTTTAAAAGAAAGAGTGCTACACAGAGTTGGTGAATTCTTGGAGCAGAGTTCATCTTGGTCTTCCACTTCTGCTGGAATTCAATTCTTCATGCTTTTGAGTTGAGGCTGGTAATGAGGGCCAGAAGAATCTGCTGATTGGATTGATACTTGGTGAGTAAAAGGCTGACTCTTAACTACTGGATTTTCTGAAGAGACTTTCCAGGTTCTTGGCTTTGCCAAGGCTGACTGAAGCTAATTCTCCCTGCCCGGTGGGGCTGAGAGTAAATTACTTAGTGCTCAGGCTAGATATCTTACCTTATCCTCTCTCTGATTTTTTTGCTTCACTCTTTCTACATTTTGTCAATAATTTGTAAATAAAATCCCTTGGAATTAATTAAATTCCTGGAGACCAAACTCTTAAATAATCAAGTCCAACCCTTTAAAAATTAACCCCATTTCCCTCTTACATTCTTTGTGGCTCCATTTGGGATTTTCTTGGCAGAGATACTAGAGTGGTTTGCTATATCCATCTCCAGATCATTTTTTAAAAATGGAGATTTGAACCCCAGACTTCAAGCCCCAGAAGTCCTTGGTAGTTCCCAGAACTTCCTAAAATCTCACCAAGTTCTCACCTGGGCCGAGAACACAATTTGTATTTAAACTGACTCTCTGCCTACTTTGGAGTTCAACAGAAAACTTATCTGGAAATTTGTTATTAAAATAAATAAAATAAAAAAATAAAAGTCTCAGTTTATTGTGAGTTTTAACACTCCTGCCATATATAGGACCACATCTTTATATTTATACTCTCCTTCCTGCCTTCCTGTACTTGATTTTTTAATAATCAAAGTTGTTTGATGAGCTCCAGGTACATTAATATCCATCTATTGAGTGTGAATGAGGGCCATACACACACAACAGAGGCTCATATGAATTTGACACAATGAATGTGGCTGTAACATTTGCCATGCATCAGTGAAAGTAGCCAAATAGGTAACTGTCTCCACAGTAGGAACTAAGGCAATAATTTACTTTATGTCTGTGAGGAAGAAAAATGGTGATTTAGATAGAGCAGAGGATAGATGATTGGTACAGAGTATGAATTGAATAAGCAGAAAGATTAATTGACTGTGGATGAAACAACCATTTGCCCAATATAAATTTATTAAATAACGTACTGAGTTGATGTAATTGAGACTAAGCAAGGTGCCTCGGATGGGACAGGACAGCCATGAACTCAGTAGCAGCTGTGGTTTTTGTGACAGTGTGTATGATTGGTGAGTGACCCAATAGACTAGGACAGTGGTAGATGTTGTGGGGTGCATGGGTGTACTCCTGGGGTTTGGGAAGGATACCTTTTGCAAGAATGCAAGATTTAGCTTAAAAATAAAGAGAGAGATTAAAGCTTCCTCAGAGGGGAGAGAGAAGGTTTAAGGTAGGAAGATAAGAGAAAGGATAGAAGTTTTAGATACCATGAGGGGGGATGACGGAGTCGAATTAGAGATATGAGGTGGCAGGAATGAGTCACAAATGCATGCCTTATTAATTGTCAATGAGCCACAGCCAAGCTCCGATCAATGGACCCTTCCAAAGGCTTTTACCAGTCCAGAGATCCAGATTTAATACCACACAGGTCGGAGAGATGATAGAGAAAGATTAAAGATGGAGCCAGCAAGGACAGGCATCAGTGCCAGCTGGAAGGGAGGAAGCGAGGTGCAGCTGGCTGGGCCCTATTTAATCTCTTTGATATGCAAATATACACAGTACACAGAGATGATCATCATTGGTTAATGACAAGGTATAGGTGTGGTTTCTCTTAACCAGGTGAGCACAAAGAAACCTGCTTTCCAACCTAACCTGGGAGAAGCTGGGGTCAAGGGTCAGAGGCTTTCCCAGCCATGTGCAATACTGAGCATGTTCTCTTCTAAGACAATCTGTACATACCAACTGTTTCCCTTGCCCATAGCTAGGGCTGGACTGCTACAGAGATTATTAGTAATGTTGGATTTTTGACTGAGAAACAGAATGAGTGGAGCAACGGGGAGGTTGTACCCCCAATGCCTCAATTCTGGGGTTTTTATATTCTTTTCAGCAGTGAGGGCGGGATTCTGGAGCAAGGGGCTGGGGGAAAGTTTGCCTGAGGACATGGGGGTGGTTCTCAGGATTTAGAAGATAAATGAATGGGGTGTGTCTCTTTGTCTAGCTCAATTCAATGGGGCAATCAATGGAGGGTAATCTTTGAGGTAAGGTGTTTTGGGTTGAAAGTCATGAGGGCCTAACAGAGCAGAGGAATTTCCCTGATAGTTTGCTTAAGTTTCTGGGGGTACCATGCACATGCCAGTAGAGGAATTCAGAAAAGTTATGTAGTAGCTTTCTAAATACTATAAATGAATAAGTGAGAGAGACAGCATTACTCACAGAAGAAGCTCCCTAAGACCTGGAGTCAGAGAGATCTGGGTTCAAATGTGACTTCAGACATGGCTGGCTGTATGACCCTGGGCAAGTCACTTACCCTGTTGACCTCAGTTTCCTCATCTGTAAAATGAGCTAAAGAAGGAACTGGCAAACCACTAGTTATCTTTGCCAAGAAAACCCCAAATGGGGTCCAAAGAATTGGGCAGGACTGAAACAACTGAACAACAAAAGACCCTGGGAAAGTCATTTAACCTCTGTTTGCCTCAGTTTCATTTACTGTAAAATTGGAATAATAATAAGTGCACCCACCTCCCAGGATTGTTGTGAGATTTGATTGAGATATTTGTAAAAGTATAACATAATGACCAGCACAGAATAAATGACATAAAGGCTTATCCCTTTCCCTTCTCTTCCCCTAAATATTGTACTATATTTGTGCCATGGTAAATAAGCAGGTGACAAGTGACAGGTGATAGGAAAGGGGTGATGGGAATAGCTGTGCACACAGGAGGAGTTCAATAAACACTGTGCTGGATTTATGTCACCGAGGGGGTGACAGATGACAAATGGCAGGAATGGGGAATTGACATGGACAGCTGAACTCCCAATAATGTGTATTAATAGTGTAGCTAACTAAAATATGGCACTAAATATGTCACAGTGACTGAGTAGGTAAAAAGTGACAGGTGATAGGAAGTAGGTGATGGGAATAGCTGTGCACACAGTAGTTCACTAAACAATGGGCTGGAATTGTGTCATTGAATGGGTGACAAGTGGCAGGAAAAGAGTGATTGACAGGGACAGCTGCACCCCCAATAATGTGTATTAATAGTGTAGCTAACTAAAATGCGGTACTGAATGTGTCACAGTGACCAAGTAGGTGACAAGTGACAGGTGATAGGAATAGGGTGATGGGGACAGCTGAGCACACAGCAGGAGATCACTAAATACTGGGCTGGACATATGTCACAGGGACTGAATGGGTGGCAAGCGACAGGGTTGGGTTGACAGATATCCATGCATACAGCAGGAGCTCAAGCCGTAGAGTAGCTACATTCGCAGTGTACGACTGACTGACTGACTGACTGACTGACTGGCTGACTGGCTGACTGGCTGACAGATGGCAGGACTAGATAGGACACACAGCAGGAGGTCTGGCAGTCCTAGGAATCGCTAGAAAGAGTGCGCGTGCGCAATAACGCACACCTTGATCCGATTTGAAGACTCGCGCGCTCGACTGTTTCGGTCCAAGACAGCAGGAGACTGGGGGCGGGGATCAGAATGTCTGTGATCAGCAATGATTGGTTACAAACAATCGTTCAGCCAATCACCTGAGACTATAGCCTAGTCACTCCACCAATGGAGAGTTTCTTTGCTTACAGACCCCGGATGAACTTTTACGACTGAAGGCTGTCCCGTACTCTCTTTAAAAACGTTTAAACTTCCATTTGTCTCCATCTCATCTCCCCTCCGCCAGGTTCCTTCTATACCTGGGCGTGAAGCCCACAGAGGGTGGGGTAGCGGAACCTTTAAATGAGCGTCCCAGCACCTGCCAACTTTCACATCGCCCTCCCCCACCAGTCAATGCCCGCACCACGTGACGGTGGAAATCACCGCCCCCTCTCCCCCCGCCTCCCCTCACGAGCCTCAAGATGGCGTCGCTCTAGTGGCCAAGACCCTGTTGAATGGAGAAAGCTTTATTGTTCCCCTCGCCGCCGTCACCATCCCCAACACCTCCCGAAGCTCGAGTGTTCGCGTGTCTTCCATGCCGCTGTCAATAAAGAACAGACAGTTTGAATCGGCGGCGCCGAGCAGGTAACCATAGTGACGCAGGGCTGGGGCTCGGCCGCCGTGACCACCCTGATGGGCGGAGAAGGGCCCTGGGCCCTGCCTGGGGAGGCCTAGCCCGGTGGCCTGGGCCCGGGCCCGGGCCCAGGCCCGGGCCTTGGCCTTGGCCTCCGTGCTGGACGCCCATCCCTGGTCCTAGTTCTCCGCTTGCCCCGACCAAAGTACCCTAATGGCCCTTACCGGAGCCCAGCCTCGGACTTCGGACTGTGCCACCCCGGGCTGGCCCTTGACCTCTCTGTGCCCCAGACCTGACGGGGCGGGTAGCAGACAAACATTTATTTTGCGTCAGATGTGTGCCAGGCGATGTGTTAAGTGCTATATAATATTATTGGGTTCTCACAATTCTGGGAGGCACGTCCTATTAACATTCCTTTTATTTACAGTTGAGGAAACTGAGGTAGACTGAGGAGACTTGGAGATCCCAATCAATGGGAATGCCTTGTGCCTCAGGCCTTACTTTTTGCACATACTGAGGTTTAGGGAGGCCCAGACGTTTGGGTTCGGATAAGATCCACACGCGGCCAATTTGGGGCCCAAATCCCACGATTCTTGGTAGAGACAGTGAGGACTGGGAGGTGAAAACCGGCGTGTGGAATGAAGGGAATGGAAGAAACTGGGGGGGGGGGGGTGTCAACAGGTACTAACCAGCCGGGTTTAACTAGACCAGTCCCTTGATTTCCCAGAGTCCCAGTTCACTCCAATATGGGTTGGCGATAACAGATACTGGGCAATAGAAAGAAAGCACTTTGTAAACGTAGAAGTGTAATGAAATAGCCGGCAGTTGGGGACTCTTGGTGGATCCAGGCTGGGACTGGAGGTGGGAAAACTTGGGTCAGTCATCAAGTCTGTGTGTCAGGCATTGTGCTAAGTAAAATACAAGCAAGCAGGACAATGAATGGCTACATGCTAGGAATTTTCTTCTTACTGGGAGGAAATCAGCACATAAAAGGACAGACCAAGGGGCAGGAAGAACTTCAGCTCAGAGGGATAGACTAGGCCAGTGAATGATGGATAGATAGCCCTTCCTCTGAATGGAAGTTCTGGGAGAACTCATCAAAGGGAAAAGGGGCCTGTCAGGAATGTCAGGAGTCCTTGAGATGTGGGGACTAAGCCTGGAGGACAGATGGAGGTCCAAATTCCGTCCTGATCTTGGACTAAGTAGAAAGTTGCAAAGTTGAGATTTGAACCCAAATTCTCTGACTCTAAATCAGGAGCTCATTCACTACACCACACATGCTTTTATTCTTTAGGGCTTTACAATTTGGTCATTTCCCCTACCCCCTATCAGTGAAATGGAGATGCTACACATATGCCTCCAGGAGCAAATACAGAATGCTCTGGAATTCAAAACCCTTCTTAGACCATACAGTCTTCTATCCAGTGACACTGGTATTCTGACAGTTCCTGACAGTCCCTCTCTTGGCTCTGGGCATTTTCTCTAGCTGTCCTCCATGCAACTATTGATAACATCCTTGATTTCCTTTTAAGTGCCAAACTAAAATCCCACCTTCCTTCCCCAATCCTTCTTTTCCTATTTGTCCTATATATTTGTTTGCATGTTGTCTCCTCTATTAGACTATAAACTTATTGAAGGCAGCAACTTTTTTATTTTTTGGCCCCTCTGTGTCTCCAGTGCTTAGTATAGTGCTTGGTGCAAAGTGGGTGCTTAATAATTATTTATCAAATGGAGTGATGTGAGGTCAAAGGAGAACCTGAAGGAGGAAAAAGTTAATTATATGGGACTGATTTGGATTCTGTTAGATTTTTACTATTTAAATACTTATGTATTATTTTCTAGAGAAAACTACCCAAACCTGGGCCCCAGTTGTAGGTAATTTGTAGTGCTGCTTGTTAACAATTGGCCAAAGATAAGGCTTACAGTTATTTCTTTAGAGGCAGAATTCAGTTCTATAGAACCAGAGTTTTTTTCCCCCCAACTTTTCCCCTATTTAAAAAAAAGTAATTGTATTTATGCTTTCATTTTAGAGAAAAACTTTTCCAAAGATAATTTAGTTTTGTTCTAAATGAATTGGAGAACCATACTTTAGCCAGTTAACCCTTAAGCTTCAATTCATAAGGTTGAGTGTTTACAAGCAGTGATAAGACTAGTCATAACACAGACTCTCCTTGAAGAACTCATGGTTTGTTGGTGGGGATGACAGGGTCACAAGTAGCTGGGAAATGGTATAAGTGCAAAGAATAAATCTGTCAAAATTTCTATGGGAAATTGAGGTAAGATCTTTCACCTTGATGTCAGGAAAGGAAACATATGAGTTGAGCCTTCATCACATTTTGCACAATGCCCTGCACAAAGTAGGTGCTTAATGTTTGTTGAGTCAAGAGTTTTAAAAACTTACTGGCATCTTTTGTTCTATCACCTTCAGAACTTTGGGAGAGGCAGGCTATATTAGAGAGCTGTCCTTGAAACCAGGAAACTCAAGGTTCAGGTTTCAACTCTGACACTTCCTTGCTGTATAACCTTTGGCAGGACAGGGGATTTCCATGCTCCAGGCAACTTTTTTTTTTTTTAATAAGCCCTTACCTTTTGTCTTAGGATGGATAGTGTCAACATGGAAATCTAGAAATCCCCAGTTTATTTAGTTTGAGGGTAGAAACCCAGGTTTTGACCTTGTCATAGGAGAGGTTTCCGCCTGAGGGAAGGTTCTACTTCACCAGACAGTGGACATCCACCTCAGGTGGGGAGGTAGACCCCATCTCAAGTCAAGTAACTCTCTTGTCTCCAGAAGCGAGGATCGAACTCTAGACCTTCAGCTTGAGAGACTGCCGCGCTACCTACTGCACCAAAGCTGAAGTGGATGTCTGATGAAGTGGGACCTTCCGTCATGGGGAAACCTCTCCTGTGACAAGGTCAGAACCTGGGGTTCTACCCTCAAACTAAATAAACTGGGGATTTCTAGATTTCCATGTTGACAATACCAACTATCAGTTTTAAGCAGAATAGCGGTAAGGGTTAGGCAATGGAAATTAAGTGACTTGCTGAGGGTCACACAGCTAGGTAGCATCTGAGGTTAGATTTTAACACAGGACTTCCTATCTCTGTTCCTAGTACTTAATCCACTGAGCTATCTAGCTTCCCTTCTGTGTTTTTCTTAATACTGTAAGCTACAGAGAAAGTACTTCAATGTGGAATCCAGATGTCCCCAAACTTGTAGCTTAGAGGGATTTGGTGATCTCCAGTTTTTTTAGTTTGGAGGTAGAAACCCCAGATTTTGACCCTGTCACATGAGAGTTCCTCCCTGAGGGAAAGTCCTACTTCACTGGTCTCAGGCTATCAATAGACCTTAAGTTAGTTAAGAAGTGGGGATGGCTAATCCCATCAGATGCCTCTTTTTGCCTTAGAAGCTTCTCTCATTTTATCACATCCCCCTTTGGAGGATGGAACTGAGGACCCTTTTGGCTTATGAGACTGAAGCACTACTTACTGTGCTATAACTCAAGGTCTATTGTTAGCCTGAGACCAGTGAAGTAGTGAAGGCATGAACTCTCTTTGACAAGGTCTAATATTTCCAAACTAAATAAACTGGGGATCACCAAATCCCTTTAAGCTACAAGTTTGGGGACTTCTAGATTCCATGTTGACAGTTCTCATCTGTATTGGTAGAGGGAAATCACTGGGCTAGACCCTGGCCCTGGCTCATTTCTCAATGAATTCCTCCCACACCACTCTTTAGAACAGTGAGTAAGAAACAAAGGAAAAATCTTCAGCAAAAGTAACAGCTCAGACCTGGCAGAGCACTTTAGATATGAAAGCAGAGGATCTGGCTTCCCATCTACTCCTGATACTTCCTATTTTACTTTGGGCAAGTCACTTAATCTCTGTAGGACTCAGTTTCCTCATCTGAGAAATGAAGGATATTATTCTGGTTCTACATCACTTCTTTTTATCAGCTTGTCTTTCTTTGATCCTCTTCATATTCATCACTCATGATAGTACAGTAATATTTCTTTACATCCATTCACCATAATTTGTTTTGCCATTCCCCAGTTGATAGTTATTAATTTTGTTTCCAATTCTTATCCACACAAAAAGTGTTTTAGTGTGGTTTAGATCTAGGTGAACTAGATTACCAAGATGTCCCCATTGAGGAAGTGAGGTCTTAGGAACATAGATTTTAGAAAATTAATTTAGAATAGAATATAAAATAGATTTAGAAAAAGCATCTAGTCTATCCCCTATCTTATAAATGAGGCAACTGAGGCTCAGAGACAGTCAGAGACAGACTTACCCAAGGTCACACCACCCAGAGGCCATCTGACTCCCAATCTTAAATCATGCCATGCTGATGTAGTGCCTTATTCATGGCCATACAACTGGTAAAGGTCAGAACTGGTTTTGAAACTTGGGTCTCCTTAGAATTACACCAAATTTCTAGGTTCAAAGGTACTTCAGAGATCATTAAGCTGACTTTTCTAAAGCCTTGGCAAAAAACAAACAAATAAAAAAGAAAAGAAAAAGAAAGGAAAGAAAGTAAAAGAGGATCTTGAAAGCATTTTTAGGAAATATATAGAAGATACCAGTTTATTATATTCTATCAAGGAAAAGCATGTTATAAGTAATAGAAATTGCTAGTTTCATTTGTAATCTCTTTTTCTGTTCTACTTTGTATGTGGATATCCTTATGTGGTATTTGACAATTCAGAATTTTTTTTTTTTACTGTGGCAAGTAAAAAGCTTTACCACTCCTGGTAAGGGAAAATCACCCCCACAGTTGGTTCATTCCTGCCTTAGATGGCTGTATTTGTGGGGAGGACTAGGCCTAGGATTTCATTGGCATAGGGAATCTCCTGTGAGCAAGTTCCCAACCCCAGTGCAGATCAACAGTAAAATTACCAAGTAAAACTATACTGATTGTTACAGACAAAAGAGTGGTTGCCATAAACTGTGACCGCGGAAATATGGGTTTCAAGACTGTGAATTGCCCAAACTCTAAAGATAATTTTTAGTGTCTTGATTTTAAATAAAAAATAAGTGGTTGCCATGAGAAAATTCCCAAATATGAAATACCCAAGTCAGCTGGGTTTTATGAAGATTTTAATTAATACGAATGAAGGAATTAAGGAAAGGGAAAGAGACAGAATAAGAGGAAATAATAGGAAAAGGCTAGGGCCTAGGCCTAGGCTTTTCTCTTTAAGAGAGAAAACTAAATCAGTCTTCAATCACTCACCACAAGATCTAGTGTTCAGAGACACCTCCAGTTCAGCTTCTGAGCTCAACTAAGTTCAGCCACCGAGAGACCCAGAGAGCTCGAGAGAGCCCCCAGCTCTTAGCTCCTGACCTTCTTTTTAAGAGAATTTTCTCCTATGTCACCTCCCCTAAATTTTCACATCTACCAATCACAGTAGACGCTTTCTACAGGACTGACCATTCTTAATTCACACCTGAGTAGACTAAAACTTCACACCTTTTTGCTAAACTTGCCCCATGCAAGTTGCCTGACCTTTTAGTGATTAATTTGACCTTCATAGGTACTTAGCACCCTTTTATATTAGATCTAAAAATAGACCTAACTTAAGGTTTTGGCCTCACTATAAGTATGAGTTAAGTACTTTTTCATTGTTCAGTAAGGAGTTTTGCAACTTTATCTTCCCCTAAAGTATGCCTAAGTATGGGTGGAGTAATGTTAGAAGTCCCCACATTCCTGATCAAGTACCTTCATTATTTAAAATGGGGAATAGCCCTAACTAAATATGTTCCAAGGTAGAGTCTGAGAATTTTTAAGAATCACAAGTCTGAGAAATTTTAAGATTCACATGATATAAATATAAAGGACTAACCCATACCTGAAACAGCAAAGAAATGCAGTTTGCTTTTTTACTTTGTATTATAGTATCAAAGAGGTGCTTGTGGGACAGTAAAGGGATAAGCAATGCATCATAATGTATGCATATATGTTCAGGCATAATCCTGAAGCCAGCTCTTCTATCTATCTACTACTCTTCTTATTTTAGTAATTCAGTACTTTTCGTTTTTGTCACTAGATTCGGCCTATATCTGCCTCTTACTTGGCCACCTGGGCCTGAGTAGAACAAACTCTTACTTTCTGTTTTAAAGATAACTCTATGATGGAAGGTCAAGGGCTAGGCAATTGTAGTTAAGTGACTTGCTCAGGGTCACACAGTTAGGAAGTATCTGAGGCCACCTCTTTACTCCAGGCCTAATATTTTATCCACTGTACCACCTAGCTGCCAAATCTGATCCCTCTTCCACATGATAACCTTTCAATATATGATGACAACACCTCTGTCTCTTAAGTTTTCTCTTCTCCAGGCTAAACACCCCCTAGACTTTCCAACTCGTACTCATGTGGCATGGACTTGAGGCCCTTTGCCATCTCCACTGGAGGTTCTCTGGTTTTTTTAATTTTTGCCATACTTTGAAGGAAGTGTGGCAGTTCAGTAGATATGGGAAGTGACAGTTGCTATTGAGGAAATAAGGGATGGTTGGAGCAAAGGCACTGAAATGGGAATGGATGGAACAGGTATGGAGAGTAGCTCTATTTGACTACAAGAGTATGTCCCCATAATAAGAGATAAGCCTGGATATTCAACTTCCATCAGATTATGGAGAGCATTAAATACCAAGACAGGAGTTTATGCTTGAAACTGTTTTTTCCTGGGCAATGAGGGATGTTGTTTATTTTAGGCTTGTGCTAAATAGAGATAGCACTTCCTAGGATTGTTAGGATAAAATGAGGGAATATTTATAAAGTGCTTTGCAAACCATCAAGTGCTATATAAATACTATCTCTTATTAGTGTGAGAAAAATGGGGGTAGAAGCAGTACTTTAGTGGGTAAAAATCCAGCTTCAAATCCGGTAATCTGAGTTCAAGTCCTGCCTCTGACAAACCCCGACTTTGTGATCCTGGTGTTAATTGAGAAAAACATAGAACTATTAAATACTCAGAAAAACCACTCTTTAATTAAGGAAAGGGGTACAGTGCCGAGTTAGGCCTCCACACAGAGTCCAAAGATTGAACTCTGGTTGCTCTGGTCACTGACCCCTGGGATGCCAACCGTGTTAGATTGGACAATTCCAAGGAACAAAAGAATTTGGGGAACCTATATACCATGATCCAGGGGTAGGGAAAGATGATTGACATTACCATAGCTACAAGGAAATGGGGGTGTTCAAACTATACTGACGGGATACCATCAAGCTAGGGAAAGGAATCATAGCCAGAGGCTAGAGTGTAAGGGAAAGGGGCTATTTATAATGGATTCTAAAAAGATGGTCCCTGCCCAGATGTGGGTCTTCTTGGGAAAGAGTCTGATTGGTGGAGATGACTACCTAAGACAAAGAGTATTTAGCATATGCTTAGCTCCACCTAACTGGGATTGTCATTTACCTTAGGATCTATTATTCAGTCTGAAATTGCTAGCCTGAGATTCCCTTTATGGTGGACTCTCACAAGCTTTGGGGTCTCCAATTTATAAGCTAGTCCTAAAAGTTGGGGTTTCTAGATTCCATGTTGACACTGGGCGCTCTAAGGAACCCTCTCAGACTATAAATAAATTGCAGGAGTTTCCTAATCTGAGAGTTTCTTCTATTAGGGATATCACAGGTCCAGTTTTTGTCCCCTGGCTCCCATAGCTTTAAAAATAGTTTTGAATAATTCAAATGAAATTTTTAGAGGTAGCATAATTTACTTGGTAAGTGCTTAGTAAAGTGCTGGGTTAGGAGTTGAAGGGTTTAGGTTTAAATTCTGGATCTTTTACTCTCTATCCATCCATAGATCTAGAGCTGGGGATGACCCTAAAAGTTATCTGGCCCAACCTTTTCTGTTCAAAGATAACTGAAATCCAAGGTGGTTAAATGACTTATCCAAAGTCACATAGATAGTAAATGTCAGAGAGGGAATTTGAACCCAGTTCCTCAGCAAAGCCAATTAACTTTCTCCTACATCAAGCTGCTTTCTCTAGATAACATCTAATGGCCTTTCTGTTATGGGTGGGAAGGATACCTTTGGCCTTCAGGAAGGATACCTTTTGCAAGAATGCAAGATTCCAAAACTTAGCTTAAAAACAAAAAGAGAAATTTATTAATTTAGAAAGTAATGTTGAGAATGGCCAGGAGGATAGCAAGGTGGTACAGCAAGATAGGGAGCAGTTTCTGAGAGGACGGCATGAAAGGAAAGGCTGTTCCTCTATGGGGACAGCATGGATGGAAAGGCTGTCCCCCAGACGACATCAGTTCTGGGGATTTTATACTTTTTACTACAGATACTATGTCATGGTGTGGACATGACCTATAGAGTGTTAGTCCCTCAGGCATTTGGTGGGGTGGGGTGGTCATCTGACTGGGGTCTGCCTGGAGGCATAAAGATTCATCTCTTTGTCCATCTTAAGTCAAAGATAGATAGTCATCTCAGGACCCTAGGTGGGGTCATTGGGTGTTTCTAGGTTAAGAGTCACAAGGATTCAAAGGCAAGGGAGTTTCCCTGATAATAGTTCCCCTGGGTTTCTGGGGGTACAGTGCCCATGTCATTTCTACCTCCAGTCTATGATTCTGTAATTTTATGTAAGCAGAGGAGTAACAGGTTTTTTGAGCTGTCCAAAATGGGATGCTGGTTTCCACCCCCCCCCCCCCAAGTCAATATGAAAAATTATGCTGAGGCAGTAATAGATCAAGAGACTACTACAGAAAGAACAGAAATTTAAAGTTTTGATTTAAAACTATCCAGAAACCATCTTGAAAATGTCATCAGAAGCTATGATCCAGCCTAGCAAATGGAGCAAGAAACTGGATGCAAGGTGGCCTGTTAATGCAAAATCAAAGCAAGCCTTGAATTTCTTTGCTATTTTGGGTTTGGGTGGGCCCTTCCTATTCACATCAGTACAGTGTTACTTGGTGATTTGGGTCAGCTGAATTTTGAGGCAGAGAGTAGGTGATGACCCTTGCGTGGCAGGATGATGGAAAGCCCTAGAGGAAGAGCCAGGGCAGCCAATGTGTTTTTCAATCTATTTTATTTCAGTTCAAAGCGACATTGCAAAGGGACAACCCAGGAAAACAAGCCATGCTTTGGCAATACTCTGCTGCTTTTGGAGATTGAGGAGGATTGGGTATAACCAGAATGTGGCTTGTTTTCTCAGTCTCTCTCTTTCTGCAATGATGCTTTGAACTGAAATAAAATAGATTGAAAAACAAATTGGTATGCCCTGGTGCTTCATGCTGAGTATTTACATTATGCTTCTGGAGCACTGCCTGTACCAGCAGCACCCTGGGGGAAGGCAGGGACCTCTTGGCCTCTCTCAACTCTTCAAGAGAGTAAGCACTTTGATTTTGGGGAAGGAAATTGAATTGGGATATATAGTTTCCTGGATCTCCAATAACCTGCTTTTCAAAGGCATCATCTTGGATAATGAGGAGAAAAGCAAGCTACTAAGCACTTTGAGAAAAGTATTAAAATAATGTTAAGGGCATTTAAATTCAGAGATAAGATTGTCACTCTCTCTGGCTTGGTGGATTGGTTCAGCAGTAAATGTGGAGGATCATGCTCAGGCTCAGCTCTCCTCTGGCCCCTAAGGAGAGTGGCTGAACTAGGGAAAACTTGCATTGCATTTCCCTCTTATTTGTGATTTAAGTCAAAATCTTCCAAATCAAGACACCAAGCATGTCATTTATTTAGTGAGATCTATTCTGTTTTAGTGTGTTCATGATGGAACTTCTGCATTGACATCCTTGAAGACTGAGTTTGTTTTTACAGAAATGTGACTTGAGCAGCATTTCTAGAGTTATGGGATTAGTGAATTTAGAGCTCTGAAAGACCTTCAGGAAACTAAGGCTCAGAGCAGTTGTGATTTGTCTGAGGTCATAGTCCATATGTAGAGTGCTAAATTTCTTGCTACTACTCTTGGTGCTGATTGAGGAGGTGCTTTGTCCACTGACAAATTTTGACTTCATGCTTTCTCATTCAGCTCCTCTTGTTTGCTATTGTCTTTACCATCTGCATGTGTCTATATTTACACACATATACATAGACATATACAATCTACTCTAGCATTCAAATCTTTGGATACATGCAATATGCTGAAATACCTGCCATGCATCTTTTAATTGCCCTTTGGGTCATTTGTAATTTTAATTCTTCCAAGATTGTTGTGGTTTATGGTTCATAGCCACATAGGATCACAAATATGGAGCCATATAAAATCTTAGTCTTTTAAGACCCTTATCTAAGGCTTATAGATGAGAAAATTGAGCTTTCCAGTGGGCAAAACTGGGTTTGAGACTCTGAAGAGAGCATCTGACTGTCTTTGGTGAATTTTATCTGACCCAGGTGATCTATATCCTTGAAAGTGAAAAAGTTAGCGAATATGGCTACTCAGCCACTATTAATGATCTTTGAAGGAGGGGAGAATTCATTAGATTGATTGGTTTTGCTTACTTTTAAGTTCTTTTTCCTCCTTAAAAATGATCTTTGGGGGGCAGCTGGGTAGCTCAGTGGATTGAGAGCCAGGCCTAGAGATTTGAACCTAGTCCTGGGTTCAAATGTGGCCTCAGACACTTT
Source organism: Monodelphis domestica (assembly GCF_027887165.1). Classification (NCBI taxonomy): domain Eukaryota; kingdom Metazoa; phylum Chordata; class Mammalia; order Didelphimorphia; family Didelphidae; genus Monodelphis; species Monodelphis domestica. Next base: position 385,373,899 of record NC_077230.1, on the reverse strand, counting down.
CTATAGCTGGGTGACCCTTGGAAAGTCACTTAACCCCCATTGCCTAGCCCTTACCACTCTTCTGCCTTGGAACCAATACACAGTATTGATTCCAAGATGGAACATAAGGGTTAAAAAAAAAATCTTTGTTATAAGGGATGGCTTTCTGAAGTTAGAGGTGTGGTAAGAACCAGCATTTACCAAGCATCTACTATTTTAACTATGCTAAACACTTTTCAAATATTATTTCATTTGATCCTCAAAACAACCCCAGTAGGTAGGTGCTGTTATTATCCTTGTTTTACAGCTAAGGAAACTGAGGCAGTTAGAAATTAAGTAGCTTTCCTAGGTTCACAGCTAGTAAGTGCCTGGTGCTGGATTTGAAATAAGGTCTTCCTGATTCCAGGTCCAGAGTTCTCTTGTTGAGGAGTGAGGTACTGGGGGAAACCTAGGCAACAAAAGGTAGCAGTATATTTAATAAGAAAGATAGTAGAGAAAGGTAGTGGTACCACAGCATTGGAAAGGGGAAATGCCCATTATTTTCAAAGAAAGAAAAACAATAGAGTCTGCAAACTATAGACCTGTGAGCTCAACTGTGGCCTTGATTGGTCATTTAGGTGGATTTGGAACTGCCCAATGGTCATATTCAATGAAGTAATTCTTGATGGCTTTCATTACAGCTTAAAAGTTCTCTATCTGCATGGCCCAATCATCTGTGCTTTTGACTTGTGATATGAATATCAAAAATTGGAAGAGATTGGTTACTAATATACTATCAGAGTCCAAAAATCTTAAGTGACTGAAACATTGGACTGACTCTAACTAGGCAAAATTAAATAGGTATAAATATAAAGTCTTACATCTAAGTTAAAAAGATTAACTTCATGTGTGTGAATTGTGGGAGGAATGATCAGATAATCTGAATGAGACCACTGAGTTGGCAGTGATGTTGCAGCCAAAAATCATATGTAATCTTGGGTTGTAGGAAGAGAGGCATGATTTCTAGGGATAAGTAAATAGTGATCATTCCAGTATATTTTGACTTGTTTAGACAGCATCTGCAATACATGATCAGTTCTGATGGTACAGCTTAAGCAGGATATTGATAAGTTTGTGAGTGCCCAGAAGAGGGCAACCTGGATGATGGAAGAGCCTTGAATCTATATACCATATGAAAAGAATTTGAAGAAATGGGATGTATGGATTTATATATTTTGACAGCTGTCTTCAGGTATTTAGGATGTTGTCACATGATAGGGTGGGGATTAGTAACAATGAGTAAAACTTACAGTTCTCCCACAGCAACATGTGCAGCTTCTGGAGGTAGCTGTTTCTTCCTCGTTGGAGATCTTCAAGCAGAGGCTTGATGTCCACTTTTGAAAATGCTGTATACTTGAATTATACTAGATGGCTGCCGAAGTCCTCTCAATTCTTAAATTTCAAAATCTGATGCCCTTTCCATTTCACTATGCTATCTTGCTATCTTTATCTATTTAGAGAAAGGGAACATCCAGCTAAAATGTTATTTGGGAAATGGCTTTTTATGACTTATTCATCCTGATTTAATTTTAATGTGTAGGTCAGTGATGGTCAACCTATGTCATGGGTGCCAAAAAGGGCATGCAGAGCCCTCTCTGTGGGCATGGCTGCAGTCACCTGCCAGAGTTCATTACTAGAAAACCAGAGGGATTCGGGCAGAGGTGTTCCCCTCCCCCTCTCCATGTACCTGAGGACATTCTCACTTCACTTGTCTCTTTGCCCAGCAGCTCAAGGGGAGCACTTCCTCTCTCTCCTGTCTGGGATGAGGTGAGGCACTCACATGCAACATAAGGGTTGCAGTTTGGGTACTCGTTCTCTAAAAGGTTCACCATCACTGGTATAGGTGGTCAGAGCTAGAAGGACCTTGGCATTTATTCTGACTCCATCATTTGACAGATGAAGGAACTAAGGATCATAAAGAATACCCTGAAGGGGGCAGCTGGGTAGCTCAGTGGATTGAGAGCCAGTCCTAGAGATGGGAGGTCCTAGGTTCAAATCTGACCTCAGACACTTTCTAGCTGGGTGACCCTGGGCAAGTCACTTGGCCCCCATTGCCTAGCCCTTACCACTCTTCTGCCTTGGAGCCAATACACAGTATTGACTCCAAGATGGAAGGTAAGGGTTTTAAAAAAAATAAAATTATAAAATAAAGAATACCCTGTGCCAAGTCTTGGAGCTGAGATGTCCAGCCAGGCCTTTGTGATGAGAGCTGGGCCTTTTAAGCTTTTACAGTGTGCTGTCTCCTGGGGAAGCTGCCAGCTGCTGAGACAAAGAACTCTTTTTTCTCCCCTGCTTTAAAAAACAAAACAAAACACCCTTACCTTCTGTCTTAGTAATTGATGTTAACTATTGGTTCCAAAGCAGAAGAGTAGCAAGGGCCAGACAACTGGGGACAAATGACTTGCTGAGGGGGTCACATAGCTAGAAATATCTAGAGGCCAGATTTGAACCCAGGACTTGCTGTCTCCAGACCTGGGTCTCTATCCACTGTGCTACTTCGCTGCTGCCCCTTCTCATAAACTCTTGAGGAATTCAGAATTTAGTGCTGGTCATTATTTTGTTCAGGCTTAATATGAGACTAAGAGGGGATGTTTGATGAACTTGTGTATAGGACTGCTGAGTGCCACACCAACCCTGTCTCCTGAAAGAATGATGAGGCACTTGTTTCTATCATCTTGATACATAGTTGTTTGCAAGGTGTCTCCACCATTAGATTGTAGGCAAGGGAAGGGACTATTTTTGTCTTTCTTTGTATCCCTAGGGCTTAGCACAGTGTCTAGCACATAGTAGGTTCTTAATAACTATTTGTTGACTTATAGATTCCTTGTCTCAGAGGAACATAAATTGCTGCCAGGAAGATAATAGGATTGAAATTATCATAAGAATGTCTTAAGTAAAGAGAGTCTAGAGAAGAAAGGAATGAAGAAAATTGGGCTGGGAACAGACTGAGGAGAGAAAGCAACAGGCAAATCTTTAGGGCAGTGTTGGTTTTGGAATTTTAGAGTTACCTTTACTTTGACATTAAAACTGCTTGGGTCTGGAAGCTTGGTTAGCTAGGATCATAAGACAATCTAGTTTAGACATAGTCACTTCTGGTTTTATAAATAATAGGAGAGAAAGCACGAAGAAGGAAGGAGAATGGAAATTTTCATAAATCTTTCATCATAGGTCATGTTACCCAAAAAGGCCTGCTACTAAGGGATTGTTTTAGGAATCAGTTTGGCCAAGATTTGGGAGATTAGCTAATTCTTTCAAGATGTAAAAAAGATGGGGGTTGCTGAGTGACTCAGTGGATTGAGATCCAGGTCTAGAGACAAGAAGTCCTGGGTTCAAATTTGACCTCAGACACTTCCTAGCTGGGTGACCCTGGGCACATCACTTAACCCCCATTGCCTAGCCCTTACTGCTCTTCTGCCTTGGAACCAATACATAGTACTGATTCCAAGATGGAAGGTCAGTGTTTAGAAAACAAACAAACCATAAAAAAGGTAACAGAAGCCTTAAATGTCTTGTCCAAAATTATTGCGGGTAAGTAGCAGGGCCTAGGCCTGAACCTTGGGCTTCTGATTAAAAAAAAATCCTTTGCTTTTTATATGTGACACTTACGGTATACAGGTAGGATCTAGGCTAGTGGGAAAATAATAATCCTGGAGAATTGAAAAAAGTGGAATAAGTTGTTAGGATGGAGAACAGTGCTGGAGAGAGTAGAAAAGGCTAGAAGTAGGGAAAATGAGAGAAAAGTTTCAAATTTATTCTTTGGGGAACCATGTAGAGTGGTCCTCTTTTACAATGATCCTGACTTGCTAAAACTTTGCTGGAGATGCTAAAAGAGCCAACAGTCTTTGTATCTCCCAACTTAATGGCCCTCCAGCTTCTCCCATTTCCTTGTTCCCTTCTGCCCCCAAAGTTCTGAAGGTTAAAGTGGCTTTAATTTTAGCCATAGAGAAGCATGAAGTGTGTGACCCAGAAACAGGAATTTAAAAACCTCTTTGGAAGTATTGTTATATATTCTTGAGTATTTGGCTATTTGTGAGTAGAAGGTCTAGAGTCTTCCTTATTCATACTACCTAGTCTCCATTCTCATTCCAAGGCATTTAGAACTTGAATTGAGAGACCCAAAGAAATGCTTGAAAGTTTTTTTTTTTTTAATTCTACCTTAGAACTAACCACAATGTAGCTCTTCATCTTATGAAGACTATCACATGCAACCCCAACAGGAAGTTTGGCCACTCCAGACATAAGCCAGCATGCAGCTGTCAATATGTCCCCCGTTTTAAAAAATCTGGCCAAAACTCTAGGGAGAGCTTTCCAAGGTCAGGATCCAAGACAGTAGAATAATTGGCCCCAGGAGTTCTAGCTATTTCTGGGTAACAGAATGTTGAAGAAATTCTTGACAAATCTTTCCAAGTCTGTCTTTGAATGATTTTGAGCCAATCATATGGAATCCCAGAGGCTAGGTCCTGAAGTTTAAGGCACATTTTCGTGTGTGTGTGTGTGTGTGTGTGTGTGTGTGTGTGTGTGTAACTCCTTGTCAGATTCCCTAGTGATGGGTATTAGAGAAATATGTAGATCAAAGTAGTCCTTAAATGTTCAAAGACAAAAAGATTGCAGAATTTTAAAGTGAGAAGAGTGATTGATAATAGTCCTGTCAACCATGCTAAAGAAGGACAATCTGCTTAGGCTAGTAGTAGAAAAAACTTTAAGAATGTTGAGGTGTTCCTATATCAGGTCTTTATTGCCACTAGCAAGGGATCCCTAAACAGGGAGAAAGATCACTTCACCTGCTGTGCATCTTTGAAAAGAGTCTAAGCAGATGGTATGGAATATAGTCAATCTATTTCTACTTTTAGGCTCCTTTCTAGCCAGCATGGTGTAGTGAAAAGAGTGCTGGACACCTGGGTTGGAATTCCCATCTCCACTTGAGGTGGGGGCTAAGCCCAAACCAGTGACTCTTCTTGTCTCCCGAAACCTCTTCCAGTATATGACACCCTCCTTCAGATCGAGGAGGAGGATTGAATTGGGTACCTTCAGCTTATGAGACTGACTTGCTGCCTACTGTGCTAAAGAGTCACTGGCTTGGGCTTAGCCCCCACCTCAAGTGGATTGTCATTCACCTGAGGGTCCACCACTCAGTCTGAAACTGCTAGCCTGGGATTCCCTTCAGGGTGGATTCTCACGGGAACAGGGAACAAGTACAAACTTTGGGGTCTCCAACCTACAAATTAATCCTGAAACCTGGGACTCACCAGATTCCACTAGGCCACAAGTTTAGGATTTCTAGATTCCATGTTGACAAAACACTGTAAATTATAGCTAATCGCATTTGTAGTTTGAAGCATGCTACCAAATGAAATACATAAATTTATCTCATTTGATTTTCACATCAACCTTGTGAAATAGGGACTATTATAATCCCCATTATATATATATATATATATAACATATATATATATATAATATATATAATCCCCATACCTTCTGTCTTGGAGTCTATACTGTATACTGGCTCCAAGGCAGAAGAGTGGTAAGAGCTAGGCAGTGGGGGTTAAGTGACTTGCCCAGGGTCACACAGCTGGGAAGTGTCTGAGGCCAGATTTGAACCTAGGACCTCCCTTCTCTAGGCCTGGCTCTCAATCCACTGAGCTACCCAACTGCCCCCCCCTATGCAGTTTTTGATGGCCTCATCTTATCTGTCTCTTATCTCCTCTTCTTTACTATATTCATTCTTAAGACTAGCTCTTCTCAATGCATACTATTCCACTTTCTGATGGTTTTTGAGTCTGCAGAATGAGTCATTTTTTAAAATGACCAAAATGGGAATTTTGCTTGACTATATTTGTTGTGAAGGTTTCTTCCCTTCCCTAATTATTGAGGGAAGGGGTGCAGTGGATGGGAGAGAAAAAGAATTTTTGTAAATTAGAAAAAATAAAATGTAATAAAAAGGAAGAATAGCTTATTGTAGCTGTGGTTTGTGGCTGTCAAAGCTTCTCTGCTAGTTCTCTGGTCTCCTTACCTTTTTAAAAAATTATTGTTATTAAACAGATAGCTTTGAACAAGCTGTTTTGGAGCCCTGATGATGCTAAATTTTCATTGGTGAAGAAAGGTAAGTCCAGAAAATTAAGCTCAGAAATAATCCCTGGTTTTTAGATGGAAATGTCTATCTATCCAAGCTCCTGACAAAACCAAGGAACTTTAAAAAATACTCAGAGCTGGATTTTAAAATGCTGAAATTGTTATTGGTTTTTGAGATCCTTGGTTGTGCCAGATGTTAGGGTTAGAATTAAGTGAAATTTATAGCAATTTTGATTTTCTTAAGGAGTAGACATTTTGCAAGACTTTACATTTTCATTTCAAGATATAGAATTTTTGGAAATGTGCCTGAACTGAATCGTATATTAGTCTAGTGAGTAAAAGGCAGGAAATGATGCTCATCCTAAAGCCTTCTTCCATTTCCCAATCTTTCCAAGTTGTGAGGTCCTTTGAATTACCTGGAAAGCAAGAGAATTACAAAAGGTTTATCATGTTGAAAATGTTGGTGTTGTGCCTCATGGAATCACATAGATATTCTCAGAGGAACATTTTCATCAGAAATAGAGCACTTGGAAAAAAAAAATCAGTTGACTCTGGTAATTACTAGCATATCAGGAATAGTATTTTAAGATGTATTGCTTTCTCTTTAGTGAAGGTTAGTAAATACTAATAATTTATATGAACAAGGAGAATTTGTATGTAAATATTAAGTTTTGATTCATTTTAGGTTGGAGGTTTTTGGAGTCGGGGGAGGTAGGAAAGCTAAAGATGCTGTAGTTTTTGAACAAGGGCAAAGGCTTCCAGGTTCTTGGCTCTTCCACCTGTTTGGTTGTTTATGGGAGAGGCAGCTCAGTTTTCTCATTTCTAAAATTGGGGCTGTAGTATGTCTTCTTAAAAAGAGAATTAGATGCTTTAGATAATGTTTATAAGAGAACTTTTGAATTTGTAAGGAGAAAGCCATGGTGATACTAATACATTTTTTTGCTCTATTTTGTGCTTTCAGTGTCTCTTCTGAACTGGGCATTCATGCTCACATAGATTGGACCACCTGCAGCTGCCCTTGTTAATAGAGAGCTTGATTAATTGAAGTTTAAGAAATGGTGAAGCAATTTTTTTTTTAAAGATGAAGCCAATAAAAGATTCTCACTGGCTTTAAAAAACATATTTAAAAACTTTTGTTTTAAATGTATTTATTAAAAGAGTTTTCATTATCTGAACTCACTATTTTAAACATGTAAGGAATTAAATTTAGAGTTTGACTAAATATGTGAGAATTCTAAAATAGTATGGTGGTTGCCAATTTAAAATATAGCTCAAGGCAAAATGACTTTTAAAAGCTTTTATTTACAAAGAGGTGGAAAGAGTGAATGTAGGAAAATGCAAAAAGAGGGTAGAGAAGATGTCTAGCCTATTACACTAAATATTGCTCTGGTGCTCGGCTCAGCCCAGCAGGACTTGTTAACCCTTGACCACAGCATCCAGTACTTCCACCAACGTTCTCTAAGAGGAGAAGCCCTCTCCGGAACTAATCTCTCCAGAAGCCAGGGAAAGAAGGCCAGTTACTCACTCACCCAAGAAACAGTCCAAAAGCCAAGGTCCCAAGTTGAAGCCTAAGTCCAAGTTCAAAGTCACCTCCAAGAGTAAGGTTACCAGCCAAAGCTCAAAGCCCAAGATTCAAGCTGGGGGCTCCAGCTAAAGAAGTTCAGGACTTTTTATAGTCCTTTCCTGTCCCTTCCCGTATTCACAGGGGCCAATCACAACTTCCAAATTGCCTAGCACTACCCAGGGAGGTAGTGTTTGTGGCATCCACTTCTCATCCTCTGAAGGTGTCAACTCTTATCAAAGGATTCACAAGTTTCTGATTGATTGGGTTAAAAGGGTGTGACTCTCCAAGTAAGTGATTTGTGAATTCTCTTACTTGATTACAAAGTGTTAAGTAGGGCTTTCTTAGATTGATTAACTTAAAATGGACAAAGAGAATAAAGAATTCCCTTTCACAAACATTATTTCACTTGTTTAGCTGTGATTCTAAGAATTTATAAATGTGCTTGGCCATTGATAGTTGGTTCAATTATTGCATGTAGGTCTTAGAATTATAAAATGTAAGGAACAAGTTTTCAGCCTTTGAAGTAAGAGAAGAAAATGCTATCCCTTGGGTTTAGTATTCTCCTTGTTTTCTATCCTCCTAAGAGAAGGGGAGAAACACCATTCTATTGCCACTTTCAGATTCATTCCCATTCTCAGTTGTTTTCAGACTCTTCCTATCTCTTGTCAGCTTTCCTATTACCTATAGACATACTTACATCTTTCCCTTTCTCAAGAAACTCCTTAGTTGATCCATCCATTCTTGCTGCCTTTTGTTTTGTGTCTGTCCTCCCTTTTTGTGACTCAGCTTCTTGAGAAGGATACTTGTACTAGGTCTACTTCCTTTCTTATTCTTTTCTTAACTTTACAGTGTGTCTTGTGAACTCATCATTAAACCAAAACATCTCTCTCTAAAGTTACTATTTCTTAATTGTTATATGTAATGATCTTTTCTCATTCTTGTCCTTCTTGACCTCTTTGCATACTTTTATCATGTTTTTCAGGTAGTCTAATAATTCTTAAAATTGTCTCTCCTGGATTTATTTTCCAGATCAGTTGTTTTTTCAATGTGATATTTCACATTTTATTCTGTTTTTCT